>NW_027514428.1:300000-487500 GCF_048772815.1 Callospermophilus lateralis
AACACTCCACAAACATGGAGCTCTGCTGGCCTAAAAACTTCTTGAAGAACTGCCTCTGAGGTTGGGCACCTGAAAAATATGTTGTTTTCTGGAGCTTTAGCTTCATTTGTAGTGAGACCATCAAAGCTGGCTCTGCATCTATGTGACCTGGAGGACATGGTTTCTTATTTTCCAGTGAAGATGAGGCAGCAGTGCTGAATTTGCTCTTTGTAGGTAAACTGTGACCACTGGGGTCTAAGTGTCTCCCCATGTGGACTGTGAAGCCATTTGGTCATCCTCCAAATTTCATGGTGTTTCTTGCTGCTGCACTAGGAGTTTGCTATTTGATTCAAAAATACAAGGAGTTTTAGTGGATCACAGTGCTGGAGAGAGTTCTGTCACATGTGGTGGGTCAGTTTCTGCAAGAGAATGCACCAGACATACTTCTAGCCCACATATATTGCCCCATTGACGATAGCAACATGATTCTGAACATTGCCCTGAAATCTCTCAATATTACAAGATGCCTTTACATAGAAGGGACTGCTCGCTGCACCATGTCAGTTCCAAGCCATTTGGAAGCCAATGGAAGATCCACAAGGCCCCACCACAGATGTTTTATCACACACCTGACCACCACGGCTCTAGGCCCACTACTCAGCAGGCTCCAACTTATTGGCATCTCTGTTCTACACGATTTTCATAAAACCCATTCAATCAAAGCACTGTCTGGTATACTCATGACCAGCAACAGGACATCCAAATGTCCTCCATTGCCACCTGGTCATGGGAATTTCAAAAATTTTATGGTATTTTTGTAGCCATTTTTCAATGATGATGTTGGAGGCACTGTGGGTTAAAATTCACTCCAGAACCATTAAATGTAGAGGAAGCACATTTCAATGAAAGCTTTGGAGAATTCTCACAGGCAAGGCTTCTCAAAAAGTGGCCAAATGGTCACATGAAGCCAGGCCCATTGTGGTCTACAATGAGGACCATGTGTGTTTCGACTCTCAACTATGGCTGCCAAGTCTTTCAGAATAAAATCACGTGATATCTTGGCTGTGATTCCCAGTGCTCTGTTGAAAGCCACCCTGGGCCTAGATCTCAGTTTTCAAGGGGGACTCTCATGCATGCCTCCTAAAATCCTAACACAATTCATGGCAATAATTCTCTGAGTTCAGTTCCAGAACTCAGTCTCTAAGGGGAATCACACCAGAGTTCATGTCAAGGTGGACCCAGTTATCTCTTCCAACCACCAAACAAATGGCCACAATTAAAACCAAAACACTCCCACATGGCCCTCATGATCTTTCATATAGACACTCATCATAACCTCTGGCTGGATGTTTCCATGAGGGGCGAAGCCCAAGACAGTCTCCAAAATAATCTCCCATGCCCCTTAATGGCCGAAAATCAGGGTTGCCTGGACACACTTTCTGTGAACCAGGAGTGATCAAAAAGGCCTGCTGTTAATACTTCTCTGCTTCTCTAATTTGAGGCCTACTGACTGTGGGGTTTATTTTTTTATGTGAATTGGAGTCATTAGAAAACCAAGCACTTATCGGCTAGCTTCTGCAGGGTTTGAAGAAATCATTTGACCCAAAGGATCCCTATTCTCACTTGATGGAGGTCAGGAACCTAACAGAAGAAGGGGAGAGACTTCATCCACAATGACTGCTCTTTTGGCCATTTTGGTTTTGGATGCACACATGGGATCATTCTTAAGATACATCAGGTGCTGAGAATCTAAGCCATTGCCTCAAACAGGGCAAAGAGGCGGATTCAGACACATCCCTTTCCAAAGCAATTAAGCAAAGAGGCACAGGTGATGCCCATTCATTTCCATTTGAAACCTGTTTTCTTCAGGTTTCACAAAGGGGTGGACTGAGGCAAAGACCTTCCTGACATTCAGGGCAACAGAACAATAGGTAAGCAAAGCAGGGTTTCTCCACTGAGACTTTATTGGTCACACTGATATTTGAGTTTTCTGAGATGCTCGCCATTCCCTTCAGCTATCCAGTACATGGCCATGTAACAGGGATTGGAAGTGGTACATATCTTGGACGCAAAACCATGAGCCTATTCTGTAGAGTGGCCAGAATTCAGGAAGAACGCAGGAACTTTGGAAGATAGCACGTGTTGCCCATCGATAAGGCAAGCCAAAATCCATTCATCAATTTGGCAGAATAAATGATGGGAAGCTTTCTACTAGACAGGACACATCAATTGATGCATTCTCTTTCCTAATGTCTATAACCATGGACACAGTTTGATACACAGACATAGAAACACTCGCCTTGTCAAATGACTTACTAGAAATAGTTCACTCAAAACCAAACAAACGGCCTTTTCTATCTATTCTCAGAACATGAGACAAATCCACAAACACACAGCGACACCCACAGAGGCACCTCCTTCCCCAAAGTAGGTCGGTGACTATCCAGAGTGTCCTCTGACTGGTGGGCCATAGTATGTTCCCCAGAAATGGCCTGTCCTGTCTCAGATCTGGTCTCCTTAACCAACTCTGTGAAGATGTCAGGAGCCAGTGGTGAACCACTATCTGCTTTCCTCAGGAAAGGCCCCTCTTCAGAGCTTTTCTGGAATTTGGCCATTCTCATATCAGTAGGTACCAAGAAAGACTGACTCTGTCCTTGGTATATACAAACAAGTGAGACCACTGTGACTGGGAATGGGACAGGCTCTGGGTGCCTGTCTTCCTGGATAACAAGTTCTTAGAGTTCCATCACCAAGGAAGTGAGGTGAGGTCACTTCCTTCAGGAACTGAATGAGGTCACTGCCTTAGCAACCACTTTGTCCTAACAGTTGCTTCCAAGGGTCCCATGAGATGGAGGCTGCCCCTACGTACTGTGACACTTTCACAAGTTAGAATGTATATCAACCATAGGCACCCAAGACCAGCTCTCCAAACAGGACTGTTTGGGTCCATATTCTAATGGGTGGCACTAGAGCAGATTATGCTTAGTGAAGCTAGCCAATCCCTAAAAAACAAATACCAAATGTCTTCTTTGATATAATGAGAGCAACTAAGAATAGAGCAGGGAGGAAGAGCAGGAAGAAAAGATTAACATTAAACAGAGACATGAGGTGGGAGGGAAAGAGAGAGAAAAGGGGAATTGCATGGAAATGGAGGGAGACCCTCATTGTTATATTAAATTACATATTAGAGGTTGTGAATGGAATGGGAAAATAACAAGGTGAGAAATGAATTACAGTAGATGGGGTAGACAGAGAAGATAGGAGTGGAGGGGAGGGGGGATAGTAGAGGATAGGAACGGTAGCAGAATACAACAATTACTAGTATGGCATTACGTAAAAATGTGGATGTGTAACGGATGTGATTCTTCAATCTGTATCTGGGGTAAAAATGGGAGTTCATAAATCACTTGAAGCTAATGTATGCTAATGTATGAATATGTTATGTCAAAAGATTTGTAAGGTTTTGAACAACCAATAATAAAAAAAAGAACAGAGAGGCTGATTCAGTAACAACCTTTCATACTGACCAGGTTGTTTGCCATGGAAGTTGACTTTTGCTCTCTCAGGTCCTTCAGTGGTGCCTATATCTTCTCCAGGGATCACTTCTGAATGAAACTTTGAGTTTTTCAACAGGTGGAAGATTCCCTACATTCCTCTATTTTAGGACCAACACTGTCCCTGCTCTTCTGTAAAGTTAGATTGAGGGAACAGTGTATGGTTTCGCTTAATAACAGGTTTGATTTGGGTTAGGAATCATTCTGGTTGATGAATAATGGTATTGGGAACCTGTGATATTTATAAGAATATATAGGTGAAATATAAGTATGAAAACAGAAATCTAGGTAAGATTGGAATCCAAGAAGGGCATTGCACTCTTGATTGGGATACTTAGCTTTGATACATGTTCTGCAAAGATGTTTCAGATAAATCAATAGTCAATGGCATAGGACCTTGTGCCTTCGATGATTGAATGTAGAAGTGAGTATCCACTCAAACTGTGATAGTCAGTAAAATTAGGAAGATATTCTGTAGGTTTCAGAAGAAGAGTGAGTACAGGAATTGGACCAAAAGTTCTTTAGCAATAGGGTATCACATAGACAGTGAACGTAAATGTCAGCACATGTAAAGTGTTAGTCAAAATGGTGAACTGGTGAAAATATTTAGGAAAGCAGACATCAATAGAGACATTAGGAAATCAGGGAAAGTATAAAGTGAGTGATAGGATTAGACATTTGAACAGAGTTGAGGTTGAATATATAGTCTTAGGAAGAAACAAATATGTTGTCATAAATAGGATTGACATTTGAGAGCATTAGGCAACCTGGACATGAATGTTTTTAGTAATCCATGCTCACTTTCCATTTAGGCTTTGGTACAATCATAAGTGTGACCTCTGCTTATTGTGTCCAGAATATTACTGTGATAAATGCATACGTACATCAGGTGACATGAGTATTTCTTCCACCATTTCTGGGAGCAACATTTTGAAGACGAATAAATTAGTATTGGGGTTACAAATAGATGTACCCTTTGTCTATGAATGTAGAGATAATTCATGAATAGACCATACTGTGAATAAATAATATAATTGGTTCCAAGTTTAAATAATAGATTGAATTGATATCTGAATATATACAGAAAATCTTATATTGATATACAATTATTCATTCTAACCAGTAATACATCTAATGGTAATATTAGGGTTATGTTTTATCATGAAGAGTGTGTGAGTTTTGCTTCAAAATGATTATGGAAATTGAAAATAATGTGTTTGAAATAAAGTCTCATGAAAAGACCAGTCAAGAAACCTGGAGGAATACATGTGTTCTGAATCAGTAAATGATTGAAAGTGAATCAAATGCCTATAAATTTGTGAACTTATGGATGAAATATATGTCCTATGATGTTCGTAAACTGTAGAAATTGTATTGTACCAGTGTTGAATAAAATAAACTTCAAAATAAACATCATGTCCCATAGGAATCTACTTGCATTGATGTTAAACAGGGTCAGTTAATGTAGAAATATTAGGATTGTATGCACCATTCACTGAAGTTAGTTTTCAGTAATAGGAAACAAATATGTATTTCAGGTGGATGAATATTTCTGAGAATAATCTTGTGAAATGTTGATTATAAATCCACATACATGAACATGAAAGAATTTAGGTAGTGTATATAAGACACATATATTTTATATTTGGAAAAATTTGAAGATTGTATATATATATATATATATATATATATATATATATATATATATATATTAAAAAAACAAAAACAGACAATAAGATGTAGCAATATATATGCCAATCGAAATTCTTCATGAAATGTACATCAGCCACAGATGCAAAAATATTTATTTTACTCAACATGGATTTATGTATGGCTTGTTGTTCTACTAGGAGGCTCACCCATAGGTTGAATTTTCTACTAGGAGGCTCACCCATAGGTTGAATTTTCAGTTCCAACAGAGTTTAGGAGGAGTGATCTCTTCTCACAATTTGTATTTGCCAAGTCAGACACCTCAGAAGAATATACGTGTGATACCAGGTAGGATTCTATATGTGCATATAAAAATACATGTGCTGAATTGGCTACAGAGAATGGGAGACAGGTATTCACATATTTGTTAACTTTAAAAACATGTGGAGAACTATTTCAATTATAAATTAGCTAGATTTATAACACCTACCCTATATCATTCAAAAGGCAAGTCCAACTATACACCATGCCTCATCTGTACTGCTTGCATTTCCATTCTGTTGGATTATTTTTCTCCATCATATTAGTATTAGTAGTCAGAGTCTAGTAGGTTATGGTTTAGTGTCAGGTGTCCGGGCCGGCTGGACACTTCAACGTGGGCGTTGAACCTTGTTGGGGAGGAATGAAGGGAAAAGAGTCATGTGAGATGACAGCAAGACAACAGTTCTGATCATGCTGAAAACTTTTATAGTTCTCACAGTGTATTTATATGCTGCGGATGAGAAAGCTCTCTTATCGGCAGTTGCTGGATGTCTTCACAGGGTGAGATAACCTCAGGATATTTCAGGAAGACGGATAGCTGCAGGATGTCTCAGGGTGATAGATGGCTGCGGGATGTCTCCCAGGCAGGATATCTCGCAGGGGGCAATTTCTTGTAAGTGTCAGGCTATTCTTTGAAGGAGAACTTCCTTTTAGCCCCTGACATCTCCTCCCTTTCTTATATAAAATATTTGACCATACCTTACAGGCCAATGTTTTAGGGGGTTATAGAGGCTCTGTTTCTCTAGCAGGCCTTAGAATATCTCCTGATCTGATCGAGCATGTTTACTAGATTTCGTGGTGGCCTTGGCATGTTTTTTGAGGAGACGGCTTTGAGGGGGAAGCATGCCAACTGCCATACACCAGAGCGTGTCACTCAGAAGACTTGGATTTTGGGAACCATGGATCCATCCTCCTGCAGTCCTTCCTGCACCCTCCGTTATTATGCCCTAACGTCCTCACTCCATGAGTTCGTCCTCCCCCAAGTGGAGCGGCCCATGGAGGACGAACCCTTATGGCAAGTGCAGAAGATCGTTGGTCAGAGCTGTTACTTAGAGTTTTATGTAAGAAAGCGAGATCTGTGGGCATGTAAACTTAAGAAATAAGCTTGTGAGGAGGGTAGAACATCCTTTTAAATGTTGGCAGCACGGTCTTCCATATCCAGGCAATGATAGTGGACCTGTATGGGCTTAGAGGCCAAAATATTAATCTGTTCTTTAATAAATTGTACCAGCCTGTTTATAATGCAGGGTTTTAGGGACACCATTAAAAGTAAACCCAACAAAGGGCCTAATAGGGGAAGAAGGTGGGGTAAAAATCCATTAAGCCCAGTCCAGAGGGGATTTTCAAATATTTCCCTTCATCTCTTTTCTAGATCTTCTTGAAGCTGCTTAATTTTAGTGCATACTATGCCAGAATTATTGGCATAAATGCAGCATCGTTCCCCTAAGGCCAAGCAAATACCTCCCTGGTTAGCTGTCAGCAAATTTAAGCCTCGTCTTTTTTGAAGGAACACTTCTGCCAGGGAGTCTATTTGGTCCTGCAAATCTTTAATGGTTCCTGATAGAGTTTTTATCAGTTGTTCCTGATAGAGTTTATAATTTGTTGAGAGAGGCGATGGTAAGAGTGAATAGACGTGCCTAAGCCAGTGTACCTGTGCCCACAGGAACTGTTATTCCAAGGCTGGCAGATTGTTGGCTGCATCTGAAAAAGAGGAAATTTTGTCCTCATGAGGAGTGCCTCTGTCCCTGTTTTGAGGTAAGTCATTAACCTGTTTAACCAGGAGTTCTGGTAACCATCTTGGGGCTGTTTGATCTTGGTCCAAAACACAAGCTGAGCCTCCTCCCCAGATGAGGACAGGATCTGGGCCTTTCCATTTATTTGTAAGTGGATTGTGTCACATAACAGGTGGGCGAACAGAATTGGACGAGGGATGGCAGTGTCTGTCTGCTGCCGAATCGCCTTCATTGTCTAGGGTAAGAAAAATAAGGGCAAATAATGCATTGTTAAGGCGATGCCTGGGTGTGGTAAATACAAGGGAGGAAGCCTTAAGGAGGGATAGCCAAGTTTTTAAGTTAAGGTGGGCAAGTTCCACAATGCCTTGGCCCTGAGGGTTGTATGGAATTCTAGTAGTATGACAAATTTGCAAGGTAGCACAAAACTGTTTAAACTTGGCAATGGTAAATGTAGGATAAATATCAGTTTTAATATGTATTGGTTTACCCATAACAGAAAAGGCTGAAACAAGATGAGAAAGGACATCTTTGGTAGCCTCTCCAGAATGTGGTGATGCAAAAATAAAGCCGCTGAAGGTATCTACAGAAACGTGTATATATTTGGTTATTACAAATTCAAGAAAATGAGTAACATCCATTTGCCAAAACTGATCGGGCAGTAATCCTCGGGGGTTAACTCCCAAGTGTTGAATGGGGAGGGAGACAGCACAACCAGGGCATGCTTTTACTATTTCTCATGCCTGTTGCTGGTAATTTTACAAAGTAATCAAAGGCTCTGGAAATTTAAATGGTGTATATTGTGTAACTCCATGGCCTTTTGAATTGAGCCAACAAAAATTGGAAAGATGGAACGAGTTGCTGCATCAGCTTGGGCATTACCTTGAATTAGAGGGCTGGGAAGATCATAGTGTGCCCTGATGTGTCCTAAGAAAAATGGGTGTTGTCTGGCCTGAATTAGCTGCTGAAGCTGGTGAAACAGAAAGGCCGCATTGTTAGAAGCCTTAATGGGGGGTGAAATCACCAGCAGGTGCACAGAATGAGCAATGTAGGCACTGTCTTTATAAATATTAACAGGATTATAAAAAATGTTATAAAAACTTGTGTTATGTCAAACAATTCCACAAACTGTGGTGACTGATAGACAGTATCAAAGGTGGTAGGCTTGTTATTGACAACAAAGACCGCTTGGCCATTACAGGAACCGTCTGTAAAGACAGTAAGGGATTGAGGAATGGAAGCCTTTTGAGTAATTTCAGGAAAAGTAAATGGATGTAACTGGACAAAATGTAAAAGGGGGTCTTTGGGGAGGTAGTGATCAATTGTTCCCAAAAGCCTGATAGGGCAATACCACATTCATCCCTTGTCTCTAGTAAAAATTGGGTTTGGTCCTTAGTATATGGAATAAAAATATTATCAGGGTGTTTGCCAAAATGTTGTAGAGAAATCAAATGACCTTTAAAAATAATAGAAGCTACCTGAGCAAGATAAACAGTAATAACCTTCGAGGATGTGGTGGGTAAATGAACCCAAAACAAGGGGCAGTCTTTATTTTTAAAATGTGGATCTCGCTGCCAAAATATTCCTGTGGGTGTATGAGGAGTGTGTAAAATAACCAGAACCAGAGGAAGGTTATAAGAAATTTGTGTAACAAATTGTTGGGCAATGGCTTCTGTTACTTGGTTTAATGCCTGTCATGCCTTGGGAGTAAGATTTTGAGGGGAGGAGGGGTGGAAATTACCTCTCAAAATATCATTAAGGGTCAAAAGTACACATGTGCATAATTTTAAATATGTTATTAGACATTGAATATCCCTCAGTAATTTCTGAAAATATTTAAGGGTGTGAAGATGGTCCACACGTCCTTGTATTTTAGAAATTTGGATCTGATTTTCTAGAATTTAAAGGCCCAAACTCTTATAAGAGTCCTGTGTTTGAACCTTATTAGGAGCTATCTGTAGTCCCAAGGTAGTGAGGATTTTGTAAAAGTCCAAGTAACAATTATTAAGGTCATGGGTATTAGGTGCAGCAATTAACAAATCATCCATATAATGTAAAATATAAATTTGTGGCCCTCACTCTCTCACAGGGTCTACTGCTTGAGCAACCTATTTTTGGCAAAGAGTAGGGCTGTTGGCCATACCTTGGGGAAGAACCTTCCATTGAAGTCTCTGCATAGGGCCCTGAATATTAATGCAAGAAAGACTAAAGGCAAAATAGGGTCTATCCTCAGGATGTAAAGGAATGATAAAAAAGCAAACATTTAAGTCCATAACCATTTTACAATAGTTTTTGTGAATAGCCACTGGTGTGGGAATGTCTGGCTGTAGTGCTCCCATCGGGGGTATAACTTTATTAATGGCACACAAATCTTGTAAATGGCGCCACTTGCCTGATTTTTTCTTGATAACAAAAATAGGAGTGTACGATGGTGAGGTTGAGGGCTCTACATGGCGGGCTGCCACCTGTTCCTTCACTAACATGGAGGCAGCCTCCAAATTTTCATGGGTAAGGGGCCACTGATCCACCCACACAAGAGTCTGAGTCTCCCAAATAATTTTATCTGCATGGGGTACAGGAGGGTCAGGGACCGACACTAAAAATCCAAATATCCAAGTCCATATGTATTTTTTATGGGTTGTATAAGCCCCACCAGTCCTTGTCTCAGCCTCCCAAGGCCTGTACCAGGGACAAAATTCATACGGAGCATTTGATGAGTCACCATGGAATTGGGACTGGCAAGAATAACTTCCATTTGACTCAAAATATCTCGGGCCCATAGGTAAACAGGGAGGTCAGGAACAACCAAAGAAGTGACAGTTCCCTTATTACCCTCTTTATCAGTCCAGCTAAGAGCAGTAGAGCTGACCAGAGGATTTTTTGACTTTCCTATCCCTTTAAGGTCAGTCAAGGATGGGGTGAGGGGCCAACCTGATCGCCAGTATTTTTGAGAAATAATTGTCGCATCAACTCCAGTAACTAAAATTGCTTGGAATTCCTTTCCTTCAATAAGTAAGGTAAGGGTGTGTTTATTATGAGAAATGGGATGAACCCAATATACCTCAGAGGAGCCCAAGGAGGCAGTCCCCCACAGTAGGTTTGGGTGGTGGAAGTGCCCCTTAATCTAAGGGAAGGAGTATTAAATGTGCAAGACTTTTTCCTCCTGGGATGGCCGCAACTCTATTAATAACTGTGGCCAGTATTTTTATTTCTCCAGTGAAATCATTATCATTAATGCCAGGGAAGACCTGAACACCTTCTAAGGTAGTAGAGGCTCTTCCAAGAAGAAGGGCACACGTATGAGATGGAGGGGGACCCATAATTCCAGTTGGTATTATCTGGGGCCCTTGCATTGAGTCTAATGTTGTATCAGTGGTGGTACAGTGGTCCAATCCTGCACTGCCTGGAGTGGGTAGTTGGAGGGAGCCAATTGTGGAGAAGGATTTTGAGGTAGGTTGGGAGTTTGGAAGGGAACAAACCTTATTGCCCCAGGGAGTTTCCTGAGAAGCAGGAAGAAATAGGCTGTCCGAGGGCATTTGTCATTGATCTACACTCACTGGCCCAGTGATGAACTTTACCATATCAAGGACAAAGTGTAGCTGGGGGCGGTTTAGCTCCAGTTTGAGGAGACGCTATTCTTACTCTTTGTTTGCCTGTCGGACACTTGCGTGCAAAATGGCCTGGTTGTTTACAAGTAAAGCAAATACGTGAGCCAGGATTGTAAAAGGCCTTGGTAAAGGGAGCACTAAAGTGAGACCCATGGCATGGGCTGCACCCACCCCTGCACAGACTCTAATAAAGTCAGAAAGTTTCCCTTTATCCTTATGATGTCGAAGAACATCCTGACATGCTGGGTTGGCGTTTTCAAAGGCAAGATGTTTTACAAAGGTGCTTTCGCTTTCGCTTGGTCCAAGCAAGCATTCCGCAGCTAGGTTAAGCCGGGGAACAAAGTCGCTATAAGGCTCGTCGGGCCCTTGTCGAATTCTGGCCAGGGAAGTGATAGCCGAGGCCCTTTCAGGGAGGCGTCTCCAAGTATGTAAGCCAGCCATCTAAATCTGCGCAAAAAGTCCAGCAGGGAAACGTGCCTGTTTAGTTTTAGTGTCAAAAGTTGCATTGCCCACTAGCTTAACATAAGTCCAGGATTTAGAGGAGGCCTTTGTTAAATTTTTTTTGAGCAGTTTCTGACAGGGCTCTTTGAAATCTGCATTCCATAGTAGGAAGTCTCCGGCACTGAGGGCAGCTCGGTCTAAAAATTTCCAATCATTGGGAGTAAGAAATTGTGTGTTGTGGCTTTCTAATAAAGCCAACGTGTAGGGCACAGTGGGGCCATAGTGAGCACAAGCCTTTTTAAGTTTTTCAAGAAAAGGGAGGCTAAATTTTTTGTAGACACTCTGGGTTCCTTCCTGCCTAGGGGTGAACTTCTCATCCTCTAAGTCCTGATTTCCTTGATCCATTTCCTCCGCTTCCTCCTCTTGATCCTCTTGTAAGTCTTTGACCTCAGCCTGAGCAGGCTTATCTATCTGACTGTTGGTGACTGGGAAGGCGAGCACAGGCCGATGGAGCGGCTTCGCCTTTGTATTAGACCACTGTGGGTCAGCTTGTGTTGACTCCATTCCTAAGGCTAATGGAGAGAACTCAGAGTCAAGGGATCTTTATTCTTTTAAAAATTGGATCTGTTCCCATCCATGTTGGAGAGACTCTCTCAAGGGAGCCGGATTAGGCAAGGGAAGTGGGGAAAAAATATCTGGGGGGACATTTGGCCCCTGAAGGGCCAGAGCACAAAAGTCAGGAGGGATATAGGAGGGAGGGGAATGTGTAAGTCCTATAGGCTGTGGCAGGGTCCTGAGAGGTGGCGGGTCTTCTGAATGGTAGCGAGCTGCTTCCTTCTCCAAGGTAGCCTCCTCCCCAGGGGTGAATGTTTCTCTGGGATTTAAAACTGCATAAAGGCTGTTGGAAACCATTGGAGCCTTATTCATTAGGGTGGGATTTTGAGGAAGATCAGGAAGGTTCCCAGGGTCCTGGGGAGACTAAGAAGGGTCTATGTCTATACTAACTGATGGGCATGCCGAGAAGGGACGAGAGGTCTTTTGCATAGTCTCTTCCCCAATCCTGACAAGTATTAAGGTACCATTGTCAAAGGGTGAACTTTTAAGAATTTCACTAATTTATTTCCAGAAAGAAAAGGTAGGAACAGACACTTTTTCTGGGCCAAAGGATTCATAATAATCTTTTAAAATGTCTCCTACTCTAAGCCATCTTTTACCATCAATGGTCCCTTCAAGAGGAAACCATGGAAACAATTTTTCAATGTATGAAAAGAAAAATTTTAATTCATTTTTCTTAACATGTGCCCCCATGTATTTAAGGATTCCTTTTGGCCTGACAAAAACAAATCATGTGACGAAATTGCTTTTCCCATGGTGGGTCACTCACTGTGCGTCATCCCCACTCTCCTCCTGGATCTGTCTCTCAGTTGTGTCTGCTGAGGCAATCGTGAGCTCCACTTGTCCAAATCTTCCCCCAGTCAAAGGCTCGAGCCCCAGTCGTTGGGCGCCAGTTGTCCCAGCCTGCAGGACACATCAACGTGGGTAGCGAACCTAGATGGGGAGGAATGAAGGGACAAGAGACATGAGAGATGACAGCAAGACAAAAGTTCTGATCAAGATGCAAACTTTTATTGTTCACACAGGGGAATTTATATGCTGGAGATTTGAAAGCTCTCTTATCGGCAGTTCCTGGATGTCTTCACAAGGTGAGATAACCTCAGAATATTTCAGGAAGACAGATGGCCACAGGATGTCTCAGGAACACAGATGACTACAGGATGTCTCCCAGACAGGATGTCTCCCTGGGGGCTGTTTCTTGTAAGTGTCAGGCTATTCTTTGAAAAAGAATTCCTTCTACCCCTTACAGTCAGGGATTCAGTATTTCAAATGAAAAATTGGAGAAAGAATCCAATGTGTATGCAAATATGTGCTACCCAAAAATCTTCACACTCTCATTCAGAACAATGCCTTGACATTACCTTCACCCCAACTAAGACACAATTAGAGGAGAAGAGTTAGAAAATCTGTGAATACACATCAAGAATGGAAAATGCTCAGGAGTTCACAACTTTGGAGGTGGTAGAGGAATTTCCAAATGTAAGGGAGAGGGTAAAACTCCACAAACATGGAGCTCTGCTGGACTAAAGACTTCTTGAGAAACTGCCTCTGAGGTTGGGCACTTGAAATATATGTTGTTGTCAGGAGCTTTAGCTCCCTTTGTAGTGAGACCATTAAGCTGGGTCTGCATGTATGTTACCTGGAGGACATGGTTTCTTATTTTCCAAAGGATATGAGGTAGCAGTGCTGAATTCTCTTTTTGTAGGTAAACTGTTGTCACTGGGGGCTAAGTGTCTTCCAGTTTGGAAGCCATTTGCTCATCCTCCACTTTTTGTTGTGTTTCTTGCAGCTGCACTGGAAGTTTGGTATTTGCTTCATGAAATACGAAGAGTTCAACTGGGACACAGTACTGAAAAGAGTTCTGTCACATGTGGTGGGTAAGGGTCTGCAGGAGAATGCACCAATCAGGCTTCTATCCCACATAGCTTGCCCCCTTCACCTTAGCAATCTGATTCTAAACATTGCACTGAAACCTCTCCATATAACAACATGCCTTTACATACAAGGGTCTGGGGGCTGCACCATGTCAGTCACAAACCATTTGAAAGCCAATGGCAGATCCACATCACCCAACCACAGATGTTTTAACACACACCTTCACACCACTTTTCTAGGCCAACTACTCAGCAGGCTCCAAATTACTGCCATCTCTGTTCTACACCATTTTCATGAAACCCAGTCAATCAGGCACTGTCTGGTACACTCGTGATCATCAATAGGACATCCAAAGATTCTACAGTGCGAAGTGGTCATGGGAATTTCAAAAATTTCATGTTTTTTATCAGGCATTTCTCAAGGATGAAGTTGGAGGCACTGTGGGTTTCAATTCATTCAGGAACCATTAAATGGAGAGGAAGCTCATTTCAATAAAAGCTCTGGAGAATTCTAACAGGCAAGGCTTCCCAAAGACAGGCAAAAAGGTCACATTAAGCCAGGTGTTTGAGGTCTACAATGTGTGGTCCATTTGTGTTTTGACTTGCAACTATGGCTGCCAATTCTTTAAGAATAAAATCATGTGATATTCTTCCTGAGATTCCCAGTGCTCTGTGGAAAGCCACCCTGGGCCTAGATCTCAGTTTCCAAGGGCAACTCTCATGCGTGGCATCCTAAAATCCCAAAACAATACATGGCAATACTTCTTTGAGGTCCATTCCATAACTCAGTCTCTAAGGGGAATCACACCAGTGTTCAAGACCAGGTGGACCCATCATCTTTTCCAACAGCCACAAAAATGACCACAATTAAAAGCAAAACACTTCCACATGGCCCTCATCTTCTTTCATATAGACACTCATCATAACCTCAGGCTGTAGTTTTTCATGAGGGGCACAGCCAAAGACAGTATCCAAAATAAGGTCCCTTGCCCCCATTTGCCTAAAGTCAGTGTGGCTGGGACACCCTTCCTGTGAACCAGGAGTGATCAAAGAGGCCTGCCCTTAATACTGCTCTGCTTCTCCATTTTGAGGCCTAATGACTGTGGGGTTTAGATTCTTTATGTTAATTGGAGTCATGAGAAACCTATGAACGTATGGTCTAGTCTCTGCAGGGCTTTGAAGAACTCATTGGACCCAAAGGATCCCTATTCTCATAGATGGACGTCAGGAACCTTAGAGAGGAATGTGAGAGACTTCATCCACAATGACTGCTCTTTTGGCTCTTTTGGTTTTGGATGCAAACGTGGGATGTTTCTTTCGATCCATTAGGTGCTGAGAATCTAAGCCGTAGCCTCACACAGGGCCAAGAGGCTGATTCAGACACATCCCTTTCCAAAGCAATTAAGCAAGGAGCCACAGATGATGCCCATTCATTTCCATTTGAAAACTCTTTTCTTCAGGCTTCCCAAAGGGGTGGCCTGAGGCAAAAAACTTCCTGACATTCAGAGCAACAGAACAATAGGTAATTAAAAGTACCAAAGCAGGGTTTCTTCACTGAGACTTGTCAGAAGCCAGTGGTGAGCCACTATCTCTTTTCTCATACAAGCCCCCTCTTCAGAGCTTTCCTGGCATATGGCCATTCTCACATCTGTAGGTACCAAGATAGACTGACTCTGTCCTTGGTAATTCAAAACTAGTGACACCACTGGGAGTGGGACTGGGACAGGCTCTGTGTGCTTGGCTTCCTGGATGTCAATTTCCATCACCGAGGAAGTGAGGTGAGGTTACTTCCTTCAGGATCTGAATGAAGTCACTGCCTTGGCAACCACTTTGTCCTAACAGTTGCTTCCAAGGGTCCCATGAGATGGAGGCTTCCCCTACTTAATGTGACAATTTCACAAGTTAAAATGGTATATCAACCATAGGCACCTGGGAACAGCTCTCCATACAGGCCTGATTTGGTCCATCTTCTCTACATTAAGAAGAGAGAGGCTGATTAAGACACAACCCTTCATCCTGACCAGGTTGTTTGCCATGGAAGATGACTTGTGCTCTCTCAGGTCCTTCATAACTGCCTACATATTCTCCAGGGATCCTTTCAGCATGGATCTTTGAAGTTCTCAGGAGGTAGAGGATCCCTACATTCCAGTATTATAAGACCACCTCTGTCCCTGCTCTTCTGTAAAGTAAGATTGAGGGAACAATGTATGTTTAGGGTTAATAACAGGTTCAATTTGGGTTAGGAATCATTTTGTGGATGAATAATGGTATTGGCAACCTGCGAAATTTATAAGAATATAGAGGTGAACAGTGTGTATGAAAACAGAAATCCAAGTAAGATTGGAAGCCCAGAAGGGCATTGGGCCCTTGATTGTGATACTTAGCATTGAATTACATTCTGCACAGATGTCTCAGATAAATCAATATACAATGGCATGGGACCTTGTACCTTGGATGATTGAATGTAGAAGGGAACATCCAGTCAAAAAGGGATAGTCAGTAGGAATAGGAAGATTGTAGGTAGGTATAGAAAAAAGGGTGAGTGTATGATTTGGAACAAAATTTCTTTAGCAATAGGGTTTCGGTTAGAAAATGAATTTAAATGTCAGCACATGTGAAGAGTCTGTCACAATGATGAAGTGGGAAAAATATGTAGGTAAGCAGATATCAATAGGGACATTATGAAATCAGGCAAAGTAAAAAGTGAGAGATCGGCTTAGACATTTTCAAAGGGTTGAGTTTGAATATGCAATCTTAGGAAGAAACAAATATGTAGTCATCAATAGGATTGACATTTGAGAGCATAAGTAATCTTGGACATGGATGATTTTAGTAATCCATGTTAATTTTCCATTTTGGCTTTGGTACAATCATAAATGTGAACTTTGAATTTAGTGTCCAGTATATTTCTGTGAATAAATGTATATGAAGATCAGGTGACATGAGTATTTCTTCCACCATTTCTGGGAGCAATATTGACTGACTACTTCTGATTGATAGGTACAGATTCTTTATGTGAATTGGAATCATGAGAAACCCAAGCACCTCTTTAGGGATTGAAGAACTCATATGACCCAAAAAATCCCTATTCTCAATTGATGGAGGTCAGGAATCTAATAGAGGAAGGGAAGATACTTCATCCAAAATGAGTGAACTTTTTGCCATTTTGGTTTTGGATGCACACATGGGATCTTTCTTTAGATCCATCAGGTGCTGAGAATCTAAGTCACAGCCTCACACAGGGCCAAGAGGCTGATTCAGACACATCCCTTTCCAAAGAAATTAAGCAAAGAGCCATAGGTGATGCCCATTCATTTCCATTTGAAAACTGTTTTCTTCAGGCTTTACAAAGGGTTAGCCTGAGGTAAAGAACTTCCTGACATTCAGGGCAACAGAAAAATAGGTAAGCAAAAGGCCCAAAGCAGGGTTTCTCCACTGAGACCTTCCTGGTCACACTGTCCCTGCTCTTCTGTAAAGTTAGATTGAGGAAACAGTGTATGGTTAGGGTTAATATCACGTTCGATTTGGGTTAGGAATCATTCTGCAGGATGAATATTCGTTCTGGGAATCTGCAATATTTACAAGAATATATAGGTAAAATAAAAGTATGAAAACAGAAATCTAGGCAGGATTTGAAGCTCAGATGGGCATTGGGCCCTTGAGTGGGTTACTTATCTTTGAATTATGTTCTGCACAGATGTCTCAGATAAATCGATATACAATGACATAGGACCTTGTACCTTGGATGATTGAAAGTTGAAGAGAACATCCAGTCACAAAGGGAAAGTCCGTAGGTTTAGGACGATATTCTCTAGGTTTAGAAACAACAATGAGTATAGGATTTGGACCAAAAGATTTTTAGCAATTGGTTTTCAATAAGAGAGTGAATGTAAATATCAGCACATGTGAAGAGTGAGACACAATGATGAAATGGGGAAAATATATAGGAAGGCAGATATCAATAGAGACATTAAGAAATCAGGCAATGTATAAAGAGAGGGATAGGATTAGACATTTTGAACAGGGTTGAGTTTGAATATATAATCTTAGAAAGAAACAAATACATAGGATTTATCAATAGGATTTACATTTTACAGCATTAAGAAACCGGGACATGGATATTTTTAGTAATCCATGCTCACTTTTCTTTTAGGCTTTGCTACAATCATAAGAGTGACTTTTGCTTTCTGTGTCCAGAATATTACTGTGTTAAAATTTATATGTAGATCAGGTGACATGAGCATTTCTTCCACCATTACTGGGGGCAATATTTTGAAGACGTATAAATATTGGGGGAAAAAAGTGGAGTACCCTGTGTCAATGGATATAGAAATAATGTATGAATAGACCATACTGTGAATAAATAATATAACTGGTTCCAACTTTAAATAGTGGATTGATTTGATATCTGAAAATATACTGGAAATCTTAAATTGATATTCATACATTCATTACAACCAGTTATACATCTAACGGTAATATTAGGGTTATGGTTTATCATGAAGAGTGTGTGAGTTTTGCTTCAAATATGATTATGAAAATCAAAAATAATGTGTTTGGAAAGAAGTCTCATGACAAGACCAGTCAAGAACCCTGGAGGAATATATGTGTTCTGAAGCAGGAGGTGATTGAAATTGAAACAAATGCCTATAAATTTGTGAACTTGTGGATGAAATATATATCGTATGATGTGCATAAACTGAAGAAATAGTAATGTACCACTGTTTAATAAAAATGAACTGCAAAATACACATCATGTCCCATAGGAAAATGCTTGCATTGATGTTGAACTAGGTTTTACTGTAGAAATATTAGGATTTGTGTGCACCATTCACTGAAGTTAGTCTTCAGTACTAGGAAACAAATCTGTATTTAAGGTGGATGAATATTTCTGAGAATAATCTTGTGAATAGTTGATCATAAATCCACATACATAAATATGAATGATTTTAAGGAGTGTATAATAAGATTCATATATTTCATATTTTGAAAAATTTGGAGAGTATATATATATATATATATATATATATATATATATATATACACACACACACACACACACACACACAGACAGACATTAAAACTAGCAATATATTTGCCAATCGAAATTCATCATGAAATATGTATCATCCACAGGTGCAAAAATATTGATTTCACTGAAAATGGATCTATATATAATGTTGTTCTACTAACAAGCTCACCCATAGGTTGAATTTTCAATTCCAACAGTATTTAAGAGGAGTGATCTCTTCTCATAACTTGTATCTGCCTAGTCAGCAACCTCACAAAAATGTACGTGTGATAACAGGTAGGATTCTATATGTGCATATAAAAATACACGTGCTGAATAGTCTACAGAGAAAGGAGACACCAATTTGTTGAAAGCCACAGCTTAAGGGGCCCCATTAAACTTCCAGCTACCAGCAACATTCCCCTGCCAGATGATTATTGGCTCACAGCGGCCCCAGCAACATCTAGCTGATTGGCTCCTCTGCGGTGATGCTCATTGGGCAGTTTCCCTGCCCTTTCAGACCACAGAGCTGCTCATTGTGGGACTTTTTTGGCTCCACCCACCTGACCCAGCTAAATAGCCTCAAGAGCAGGAGGATTGTGGGAGGTGGAGAGGCTTGTGGGTGTGACAGAAACTTTGCAAGGAAGCCAGTGGTGGCAGTTGGGCTCTGAGGGTTTTTCCTGAGGAGCTGTTTTGTTTGGCATGTGTGGTTCTAAAAATAAAGTTTGTTTCTTTTGAAAAGTGGCTCTTGAATCGTGCCCATCCATACTGCAGCATTTTTATGGCTTGCACGGGGAGCCACTGAGGGTAAGTGATAAGGTAAACTGCTCACCCCTGAGCGAAGGGCGAGAGGATGGGTAGCCATTTAAGATTCCTCTTTTGTTTTGCTTCACTTTTGTTGCCTGTCCATGGA
Source organism: Callospermophilus lateralis (assembly GCF_048772815.1). Classification (NCBI taxonomy): domain Eukaryota; kingdom Metazoa; phylum Chordata; class Mammalia; order Rodentia; family Sciuridae; genus Callospermophilus; species Callospermophilus lateralis. The sequence continues at coordinate 319,697 of NW_027514428.1, forward strand.
GATGAGTGAGATGGATGAAAAACCGCTCACATCTGAGAAAAAATTATTTACTTCTGAGGAACAGATAGGGAGAAAGGACGGATGCACATGTCAGTAGGATATAAAGGCTATAATGACTTTTTGTTGTTCCCTTTTTATTTTATTCTGTCTCGGTTTTGTTTGGCATCGTCTTGTTGGGTTGTATTATAGTAGAAATACGGGATCAGAAATTAGTAAAAAAACAAACTGAAAGAGTGTTAAGTAAATTGTTAGAGGAAGGAGGCATCTCAGTAAAATCAAGAACAGTCAGGGCATACGTTGATACAATACAAAAATGTAGCCCATGGATTTTTAAGGAGTTGTTAAATAAACCATAATGGAACCATCATGGTGAAGATTTAAAAGGGGGTAAAAGAACAGCCCAGGGACTCTGCCAGTTGGCACATTGCCATTGAGGACGTTCATATCTGGTTTGCTTAGTCCAAAGACTTCAGTTCAGACAAAGATAGAAGAACAAAGCTTAGGGCAGAAAAAGCCATCAGGGGCAAAGTTACAAAAGGAGACTTCTACTAACAACTTTCTATCACTAGAGGGCGTAAATGTCCAACCAACAGCGCCTCCTCTACAGGAGACTGTTACTAACACCTTTCTATCACCAGAGGATGTAAATGTCCAAATAACAAGGCCACCTCCATATGCTGGGAGGCCCCCAAACCCCACAGTTGATAGTTCGGATCCTGAGACAGGATCTCAAGTATGAACATGCCCTGATTTTGAGGTAGGAGGGCAGCGAATTCACCATGCTTTAAATTTCAAAATAGTGAAGCAGCTAAAAGGGGCTGTAACAACCTATGGTCCTCAAGCACCCTTCATTGTAAGCTTGGTCGAATCCATTAACAACTTGAATATGACACCAGTAGATTGGGCTAATATGTGTAAAGCTGTGCTAAATGGAGGTCAATACCTTTTATGGAAGGTTGCCAATGAGGAATTTTGCAAGGAGACGGCTAGGCGTAATGCAGAAACTGGTTATCCTCAGAGAAATCTAGATATGTTGTTAGAAAGGGACCTTATGAGGATCAGCAGCAACCAATTGCATATGATCCTGGCGTATACGCAAAAATTGCTGCAGAGGCGGTTAGGGCATGGAAGACTTTACAACGACATGGAGGTTTACAAGGTCAATTATCTAAGGTAATACAAGGAGCTAATGAATCTTCCACTGAATTTGTAGATAGGCTTATTCAAACAGCTATCAGAGTTTTGGGGAATACAGAACAAGCAATGCCATTAATAAAAAACTGGCTTATGACCAAGCGAATCGTTGGTGCAGAGATATCACTAGACCATGGAAACATGAAGATTTAAACACATATATTAAATTATGTAAAGACATTAATGAATAAGAGAAAGTCATGGCAGCTGCAGTAAAACAGGCGTTAGATGCCAGAGACATCAATGAACAAGGGCAATTTGTGGCAGCTGCAGTAAAACAGGCTTTAGATGCCAGACCAGGAACATGCTACAATTGTGAACAAACAGGACATTTTAAAAGGAATTGCTCCATAGGAAGAGGGTTTAACAAAACTAGGTACCAAAGGAGTAGAATACGTGGGTATTTGCCCACGATGCCGTAGAGGGAGACATTGGGCTAATGAATGCTGTTCTCAAACCACCATAGAGGGTACTTCATTATCAAAAATGAACAAGGACTAGCTGTTTATCCACAATATCATGGAGAAAGGCATCGGGCTCCATTGCCAAAAAATGGACAGGGGAGCCCAATGCTCTGGGGCCCAAAACCACAAATATACAGAGCACTGGAGGAACCCAGCAACCCCATCAGTGTAGTGCCCAGGACACATTGTCCATCAGACGCCTCATCAGACAAATCAGAGGGAGCGCAGGGTTCGATATCTGCACCTCCGTCAGATCAGTACTAACTGTAGAGATGGGGGTTCAAATCATTCACACAGGGTGAGAGGACCTCTTCTCAAAGGAACGGTAGGCTTATTATTGGGACGCAGCTCTTCTAATCTAAAAGGACTTATGATAAGTCCTTGGGTAATTGATCCCGATTATGAAGGTGAAATAAAATTATACCCAGTTCTCCAAAGGACATATCAGTAATTTCACCAGGAGATAGAATAGCACAGTTACTAATAATACTCAGTCTGCATGATAAATTTTCCAGTCGTGATGTAGAAAGAGGTTCCAAGGGATTAGGCTCCACAGGTGTAGATTTGGTTATGCTTTCTTTAAATTTAGATTCTTGCCCCAGGCTAAAACTAAATATTCAAGGACATGAATTTAATGGGCTACTTGATACAGGTGCAGATGTTAGCATCGTCTCTCATCAAGAATGGCCAAAACATTGGCCATTACAACAGTACACTAAAATACTTTGAGACCTAGGAGTGGCAACTAATCCCCATAGAAGTGCAATGGCATTGGATTGGAAGGATCCTGAAGAATGTGAAAGAACTATACAGCCATATGTATTGGATCATCTTCCCGTAAATTTATGGGGATGAGATGTCCTAGATCAATTAGGTTTGACATTAACAAATAACACCAATCAAAATGCACCCACTATTATGGCTAGAGAAGGTTTTAGGAAAGGAAAAAGATTAGAAAAACAAGATCAAGGTATATCAGCACCAATACAAATAGACCAAGCAACAGACAGACATGGGTTGGATTTTCAGAAAGGGCCACTGAGACAATAAAAATTACTTGGAAATCAGAAAGACCAGTATGGCTTCTTCAGTGGACCCTGACTAAAGAAAAGATACAAGCAGCCCAGTTCCTGGTCAAACAACAATTAGCGGAAGAACATATACAACCTTCTGTATCTCCCCATTATACTTTCATTTTTGTCATCAAAAAGAAATCTGGTAAATGGAGATTATTGGAAGATTTAAGAGCCATTAATAATGAGATGGTTATTTTGGGACCTGCTCAATCAAGGATTCCTCAATTGTCTGCTTTGCCAAAAACTTGGTATGTTTTAGTTATACATATTAAAGATTGTTTTTTTTTTTCATTTCCAATTCTTCCTGAGGATAGTCCAAGTTTTGCATTTACTATCCCTGCACTGAATCATGAAGGTCCTGATCAGAGGTATGAGTGGAAAGTATTCCCTCAAGGGATGGCTAACAGCCCAACTATTTGTCAAATTTATGTTAACAAAGTAATCCAGCCACTTAGAAATCAAAATCCTGAACTACAAATATTTCACAATATGGATGATGAGTTATTAGCACACAAGTTAAAAACCCATTGCTAGAATGTTATGCCACACTTACAAACTTATTAAAAAATTATAATCTAGGGATATCAATTGATAAAGTACAATTAAATTTTCCAATTAATTATTTAGGAGTTCTATTATCCTCAACCATGGTCAGTCCACCAAAAATTCAAATACGAGTAGATCAACTCAAATCAATTAATGACTTTCAAAAGTTATTAGGAGACATTAATTGGATAAGGCCTTATCTAGGTATACCAACAGGAGAGTTGGGACCTATATTTGATATCCTAAAAGGTCCATCTGATCCAAATTCACCCAGAATGTTAATGCCTGAAGCAAGAAAGGCATTAAAAATCATTGAAACATATATGGGAAATATGCATTTGCATAGATTTGATAAAATAATGCCTCTATTATTCATTGTGCTACCAACAAAAAAATATTCCTACAGGAGTATTTTGGCAAGAAGGTCCATTATTATGGATACATTTATCTTATTCTTCTAACACTATTATTACTAGGTATCCTGAGGCTGAGGGACAATTAATACTCATAGGAATAAAAGCAGCAAAGGGAGTGTTTGGAATTTCTCCCAATAAAATTATTACTCCATACACTATGAATCAAATTGATGAATTAGCTAATGAGTTAAATACTTGGGCAATAATCCTGTGTAAATCTAATGTTTCATTTGATAACCACTTACCATCTAATCTTTTATTGTCTTTTGGGTCATTGCATCCTGTAATTTTTCCAAAAATTAAAAGAAAACACCTATCATGAATGCTCCAAATATATTCACTGATGGGTCAAATAATGGTACAGCAGCAATAGTTACACCTGATCAAATTTTTACATTTTTAGCACCCCAACAATCAGCTCAAAAGGTAGAGCTTAATGCAGTATTATAAGCTTTTGTGATGTTTAAAGATTCTGTGTTTAATTTATTTTCCAATAGTCAGTATATAGTTAATGCTATAGTATCCCTTGAAGATGCTGGTAGGATTTCCCCTTCCTCTACTGTTTTCTCTTTGCTTTCCAGTATACAAAGTCTAATCTGGGACAGAAAAGATCCATTCTTAATAGGACATATCTTGGCACATACAGGATTGCCTGGAGCCCTTAGTTTGGGCAATGATTTAGCAGGTAAAACTACACATGACATACATACATATTTTCTCTACACTAGAAGAAGCTATAAATTTTCATGAAAAGTTCCATATCAATGCTAATACTTTACAAAAGCATTTTAAAATAACTAAGGAGCAAGCTAAACAAATAATAAAACAATGTCAAAATTGTGTGACCATTTTACCACATTTTAATCTTAGAGTCAATCCTAGAGGATTGATACCTTACCATATATGGCAGATGGAAGTTACACACTTGCCAGAATTTGGAAAAGTAAAAAATTTGCATGTTACAGTTGATACTTCTTCTGGATTTTTGATGGGCTCCCTTCATGGGGGAAAAAAAAACTAAAGATGTTATAGCTCATTGCTTACAAAATTTTGCCACTGTGGTCATTCCAAAACAGTAAAAAACAGATAATGCCCTGGTTATACTTCTACCTCTTTTAAACCATTTTTCTCATCATTTGGCATTACTCATATAACAGGAAACCCATACAATCCACAGGGACAAGCCATAGTTGAAAGAGCACATCACACTATTAAAATGTACTCATTAAAGTAAGAAGACAGAATTGGGAATGAATATAAATTCCCCAAAGATAAAATTAAAATAACCCTTTTTAATCTAAACTTTTTAAATTTGGATTTTCAGGACTTAGTGCTGCAGAAAGGCATAAGTGTCCAAAAAATGTGTATAAGCACGAGGTACTTTGGAAGGATATTCTAACAGGAAAATGGAAAGGTCCTGACCCATTAATTTTCTGGAGTTGGAGGTCTGTTTTTGGGTTTCCACAGGAAGAACAGCAGCCGATTTGGATTCCAGAGAGATTAACTAAGGTCCCGACCCAGTGATTGCCTGGAGTCGGGGGTCTGTTTATGTGTTTCCAAAAGGAGAACAGCAGCGAATTTGGATTCCAGAGAGATTAACTGAAGCGCTTTCAATAGACCAAAATAAGATGATTTGGCTCAAATCCATAACAGCTGATATCGAAAACTCCAGTTTGGCTATCCTTACATCTGCGACAGAACAGGGATGCTTTTTTCAATATCTATTTTATTATTGCCCTTTCCCACATCATGAAGTTCTCTTTTGTTTTTTTTGAGCTCATACAGACCTAGGATAATGTTTTGCTTATCAGTTCTATTTTTTGACTATAGAGTTTTTAAACATTGCAATGATGATTTCACATGTAAAAAGTTATAAGGCCTTTACTATTATATTATGTGTTGTATGTATTTATTATGTGTTCACACTTGTGTTTTGTGTTATATATTTGAATGTGCATATGTCCATATATCACATATGATGAGTGCTAATGAAATAATATATCCATTTTTTTTTATTCACGTAAATTAAATTGTTTAATTTAAATTGGGAAAACAACTGTTCAGGATTGTCTTAATATGTGAAAAAATAGGAGGTTAACAGACGTGCTTGTTTACTTTCACTTTTCCTTTTCATTATATTTAATTATTCTCTTCAAGATAATGTAAATTGTTAAGAAAATTGTTTTCTTTTAGTGCCCTCAGGAATGTTACATAATTTTTTCTTTAGCCATTACTGCCAGAATTCCTATTTTCATCCCAGTGCCAGTGAAGACAAAGATAAAACCAATCTACAGATTCTGCAATAGACATCACTGAACTGCTTGCAGAACTTGCCTGGATTATGTATCACTTGTATGCATTGTGAACTCACTTGTATGCATTGTGAACTATCTGCTGCTGCAGCGAATTGTCGTAGTGTTGGGGTACTTATGCTGATGCTGTCATCAGTGATAGAATTTTTCCAATAGGAGCCATCAATTGACTTGGTGTATCTTTCCTATTCTCACTTGATAGAGGTCAAAAAACTTACAGAGGGAGGTGAAAGACTTCATCAGCAATGACTGCTCTTTTGGCAATTTTGGTTTTGGATGCACACATGGGATTTTTCTTTAGATCTATCAGGTTCTGAGAATCAAAGCCACAACCTCACACAGGGCCAAGAGGCTGATTCAGACACATCCCTTTCCAAAGTAATTAAGCAAAGAGCCACAGGTGATGCCCATTCATTTCAATTTGAAAACTGTTTTCTTCAGGCTCCACAAACGGGTGGCCTGAGGCAAAGACATTCCTAACATTCAGGGCAAGGGAACCATAGGTAAGCAAATTGCCCAAAGCAGGGTTTCTCCACTGAGACTTTTCTGGTTACACTGATCTCTGAGGTTTCTGAGATGTTCCCATTCCATTCAGCTATCCAGTATATGGCTATGTCACAGAGTTGGGAGGTGGTACATATCTTGGACACAAAACCATGAGCCTATTCTGGAGAGAGGCCAGAAATCAGGAGGTGAACAGGAACTTGAGAAGATAGTAGGTGTTTTCTATCCATAAGGCAAGCTGCAGTCCATTCATAAAAAGGGCAGAATAAATGCCTGGAAGCTTCCTACTAGTCAGGACACCTCCATTGATGTATTGGCTTTTCTAATAACTACAACCACGGACACAGTGGATACACAGACATAGAAAAACTCACCTTCTCAAACGACTTACTAGAAACAGTCGACTCCAAACCAAACAAACCACCTTTGCTACCTATTCTCAGAACATGAGACAAAACCACGAACTCACACCCACACCCACTAAGGCACCTCATTCCCACAACTAGGTCTGTGACTATCCGGAGTGTCCTCTGACTGGTGGACCATACTATGTTCCCCCCAAATGGCCTGTCCTGTATCAGATCAGGTCCCTTTTGCCAACTCTGTTAAGTTGTCAGGAGCCAGCAATGAGCCACTACCTGCTTCCTCATGAAAGGCCCCTCTTCAGAGTTCTCCTGGCATTTGGTCACCCTCACATCAGGAGGTACCAAGAAAGACTGACTCTGTCCTTGGAAAATTCAATCAAGTGTGCCCACTGGGAATGGGACTGGCACTGGCTCTGGGTGCCTGGCTTCCTGGATCCCAAGTTCAGAGAGTTGTATCACCAAGGAAGTGAGGTAGGTCACTTCCTTCAGGAATTGAATGAGGTCAATACCTTGGCAACCACTTTGTCCTAACAGTTGTTTACAAAGGTCCCATGAGATGGAGGCTGCCCCTACTTTCTCTGACTCAGTCATAAGTTAGAATGGTATATCAACCACAGGCACCATGGAACAGCTCTCCACACAGGCCTGGTTTTGTCCATCTTCTCTACATTAAGAACAGAGCGACTGATTCAGACACAATACTTCATCCTGACCGGTTTTTTTGCCATGGAAGATGATTTTGCGCTCTCAGGTCCTTCATAGCTGCCTAAGTCTTCTCCAGGGATCATTTCTGCATGGACCTTTGAGGTTTCAGCAGGTGGAAGATACCCTAAATTCCTGTATTGTAAGACCAACTCTGTCCCTGCTCTATTGTAAAGATAGATTGATGGAACAGTGTATGCTTAGGGTTAATAACAGGTTTGATTTGGGTTAGGAATCATTCTGTGCGATGAATAATGGTTTTGGGAACCTGCGATATTTACAAGAATATATAGGTGAAATATAAGTATGAACACAGAAATCTAGGTAAGATTTGAAACCCAGAAGTGCATTGGGCCCTTGATTGGGATACTCAGCTTTGAATTATATTCTGCACAGATGTCTCAGATAAATTGATATACAATGGCATAGGACCTTGTACCTTGGATGATTGAATGTCAAAAAGAACATCCAGTCAAAAGGATAGTCAGTAGGATTAGGAAGATATTCAGTAGGTTTAGAAAGCAGAGTGAGTATAGGATTTGAACCAAACGTTCTTTAACAGTAGGGTTTCGGGTAGAGAATGAATGTAAATATCAGTACATGTGAAGAGCCAGTCACATTGATGAACTCTGGAAAATATGTAGGAAACCATATATCAATAGAGACATTAGGAAATCAGGCAAAGTATAAAGTAAGTGATAGGATCAGGCATTTTCAACAGTGTTGAGGTTGAATATATAATCTTAGGAAGAAACAAATATGTAGTCACCAATAGGATTGACATTTGATAGCATTAGGCAACCTGGACATAGATGTTTTTAGTAATACATACTCAAATTCCATTTAGACTTCAGTACAAACATAAGTGTGACCTTTGCATTTTGTGAAAGAAGTCTCATGAAAAGACCAGTCAAGAAACCCTGTGGAAAACATGTTTTCTGAATTAGGAAGTGATGGAAAGTAAGACAAAATGCCTATAAATTTCTGAACTAGTGGATTAAATATATATCCTACCATGTGCATTAACTGAAGAAAAAGTAATGTACCAGTATTGAATAAAAATGAAAGACAAAATACACATCACGTCCCATAGGAATCTACTTGCATTGATATAAAACTGTGTCAGTTACTTCAGAGATATTAGGATTTGTATGCACCATTTACTGTTAGTTTTCAGTACTAGGAATAAAATATGTAGTTCAGGTGGATGAATATTTCTCAGAATAATCTTGTGAAAAGTTGATTATTAATCCACATACATGAATATGAATGAATTTACGGAGTGTATAATAAGACACATATATTTCATATTTTGAAAAATCTGTAGAGTGTGTCTGTATATATATATATATATATATAAACACACACACACACACACACACACACACAGGCACGCACACAAACAGACATTAAAAAGTAGCAATATAAGCCAATTGAAATTCACCACGAAATATATGTCATCCACAGATCCAGATAAATTCGTTTTACTGAACATGGATTCATGTATAATTTTATTGTACTAGGAAGCTCATCAATAGTTTGAATTTTCAGTTTCAACAGCGTTTAGTAGGAGTGATCTCTTTTCACAATTTGTGTCTGCCAAGTGAGCCACCTCACAAGAATGTACGTGTGGTACCAGGTAGGATTCTATATGTGCATATAAAAATACATGCCCTGAATAGGATACAGAGAAAGGTAGACAGGAATTCACATATTTGTTAACTTTAAAATCACATGGAGAACCATTTCAACAAAAAATTGACTAGATTTATAACTCCTACCCTATATAAAGCAAAAGGCAATTCCAATGATACACCATTCGTCCTCTGAACTGCTTGTATTTCTATTCTGTTTGGGTTAATTTTCTCCATCATATTAGAATTAGTAGTCAGAGTCTAGTTGGCATGGGTTTGTGTCAGGGATTTGGAATCATTTGGAAAATGATTCCAATGTTTATGCAAATATATGCTACAAAAGTATCTTCCCACTCTCATGCATAACAATGCCTTGAGATTACCTTGGCCCCAAGTTAGACATAATTAGAGAAGAAGAGTTAGAAAATCTGTGAATACATATCTGGAATCAAATATGCTCACGAGTTCACAAACTTGGAGGTGGTAGAGGAGATTCCAAAAGTAAGGGACAGGGTAAACACTCCACAAACATGGTGCTCTGCTGGACTAAAGACTTCTTGAGGAACTACCTCTGAGGTTGGGCACTTGAAATATGTGTTATAGTCAGGAGATTTAGCTTCCTTTGTAGTGAGACAATCAAATCTGGGTATGCTTCTATGTGACCTGGAATACATGATTTCTTATTTTCCAATAAACATGAGGAAGCTGTCTTTAATTTTCTGTTTGTAGGTAAACTGTGGCCACTGGGGACTAATTGTCTACTCTTGTGGACTCTGAAGCCATTTGGTCATCCTCCAGTTTTCCTGGTGTTTCTTGCTGCTGCACTGGGAGTTTCGTATTTGCTTCAAGAAATACAAGGAATTCACCTGGGACACAGTGCTGGAGGGAGTTCTGTCACCTGTGGTGGGTCAGGGCCTGCAGAAGAATGTACCAACCAGGCTTCTCTTCCACATAGCTTGCCTCCTTGACCATAGCAACCGGATTCTGAACATTGGCCTGAAACCTCTCCATATAAAAAGATACCTTTACATAGAAGCGTCTGCTGGCTGCACCATGTCAGTCACAAGCCAATTGGAAGACAATGGCAGATCCACATGGCCCCATCACAGATTTTTTTTTATCACACACCTGCCCTTCACTGCACTAGGCCCACTACTCTGCAGGGTCCAACTTCCTGGAATCTCTGTTATACACCATTTTCATGAAACTCAGTCAATCAAGTCACTGTCCTGAATAATCATGTTCAGCAACAGGACAACCAAAGTTTCTCCAGTGCCATCTGGTCATGGGAATTTCAAAAATTTCATGGTATTTATCTAGCAATTTTTCAAGGATGAAGTTGGCAGCATGTGGGTTTCAATTCATTCAGGGACCATTAAATGTTGTGGAAGTTCATTTCAAATGAAGTTCTGGAGAACTCTCACTGGCAAGGTTTCCCAAAGATTGGCCAAAGTGTCACATAAATCCAGGCCCATTGAGGTCTACAATGTAACGTCCATGTGTGTTTTGACTCTCAACTAAGACTGCCAAGTCGTTAAGAATAAAATCATGTGATATCAAGCCTGAGATTCCCAGTGGTCTCTGGAAAGCCACCCTGGGCCTAGATCTCAGTTTCCAAGGGTGACTCTCATGCTTGGTCTTCTAAAATCCCAACACAATTCATGGCAATACTTCTCTAAGTTCAGTTCCTGTACTCAGCCTCTAAGGGGAATCACACCAGAGTTCAAACCCAGGTGGACTCAGTCATCCCTTCCAACTGCCACAAAAAATAACCACAATTAAATCCAAAACACTCCCACATGGCCCTCATCTTCTTCCATATAGACACTCATCATAACCTCTGACTGGAGATTTTCATGAGGAATGCAGCCCAAGAGAGTGTCCAAAATATGCTTTCTTGCCCCTCATTTACCTAAATTCTGCGTGACCTGGACACCCTTCCTGTGAACCAGGAGTGATCAAATAGGCCTGCCGTTAATACTGATCCACTTCTCAAATTTGAGAACTACTGACTGTGGGGTTTAAATTCTTTATATGAATTGGAGTCATGAGAAAACCCAACCACCTATGGGCTAGCCTCTGCAGGGAACTGAAGAACTCATTTGACCTAAAGGATCCCTATTCTCACTTGATTGATGTCAGAAACCTTACAGAGGAAGGTGAAAGACTTCATCCACAATGACTGCTCTTTTGCTATTTTGGTTTTGGATGCACACATGGGATCTTTCTTTAGATCCATCAGTTGCTGAGAATCTAAGCTACAGCCTAACACAGGGCCAAGACGCTGATTCATACACATCTCTTTGCAAAGCAATTAAGCAAAGAGCCACAGCTGATGCCCATTCTTTTTTATTTGAAAAAGGTTTTCTTTAGACTTCGCAAAGCGTTGTCCTGAGGCAAAGACCTTCCTGACATTCAGGGAAACAGAACAATAGGTAAGCAAAAGGCCCAAAGCAGGGTTTCTCCAATGAGACTTTACAGGTTAAACAGGTATGTGAGTTTTCTGAGATGCTCGCAATTCACTTCAGTTATTCAGTACATGGCCATGTCACAGAGCATGGAGGTGGTACATATCTTGGATACAAAACCATGAGCCTATTATGGAGAGTGGCCAGATTTCAGGAAGAAAACAGGAACTAAGGAAGATCGTAGGTGTTGCCCATCATTATGGCAAGCCGCATTCCATTTATAAATTGGGCAGCATGAATGCTGGTAAGCTTTCTAAAAGACAGGACACATCCATTGATGCTTTATCTTTTCTAATATCTACAATAACGGACACAGCGGGATACAGCGACACAGAAACACTCTCATTGTCAAATGACTTACTAGAAACAATTCACCCCAAACTAAACAAACCTCATTTCCTACCTCTTCTCAGAACATGAGCCAAAACCACAAACCCACACCCACACCCACAAAGGCACCTCTTTCGTCCAAGTAGGTTGTGACTATTTGGAGTGTCCTCTGACTGTGGGCCATTCTACGTTCCCCCGAAATGGCCTGTCCTGTCTCAGATTTTGTGTCCTTTGCCAACTCTCTGAAGTTGTCAGGAGCCAGCGGTGAGCCACTACCTGTTTTCTCAGGAAAGGCCCTTCTTCAGAGTTTTCCTGCCATTTGGCCATCCTAACATTAGTAGGTACCAAGAAAGACTGACTCTGTCGTTGGGAAATTCAAAAAGTATAACCACTGAGACTGGGACTGGGACTGTCAATGTTTGACTGGCTTCCTGGATCACAAGTTCACAGAGTTCCATCACCAAGGAAGTGAGGTGAGGTCACTTCCATCAGAAACTGAATGAGTTCACTGCCTTGGCAACCAATCTGTCCTAAGAGTTGCTTCCAAGCTTCCCATGAGATGGAGGCTGCCCCTGCTTCCTGTGACACTTTCACAAGTTAGAATGGTATATCACCCATAGGCACCCAGGAGCAGCTCTCCACACAGGTCTCATTTGGTCCATCTTCTCTACATTAAGAATGGAGAGGCTGATTCAGACAGAACACTTCACCCTGACCAGGTTGTTTTCCATGGAAGATGACTTTTGCACTCTCAGGTCTTTCAGAGTTGCCTACATCTTCTCCAGAGATTATATCTGCATGGACCTTTGAGGTTATCAGCAGGTGGAAGATTCCCTATATTCCTGTATTGTAAGACCAACTCTGTCCCTGCTCTTCTGTAAAGTTAGATTGAGGGAACCATGTATGGTTAGGGTTAATAACATGTTTGATTTGGGTTAGGAATCATTATGCTGAATAAATAATGGTATTGGGAACCTGCAATATGTATAAAAATATATAGGTGAAATATATGTATAAAAACAGAAATCTAAGTAACATTTGAAGCCCAGAAGGGCACTGGGCCCTTGATTGGGATACTTAGCTTTGAATAAATTGATATACAATGGCATAAGACCTTGTACTTTGGATCATAGAATGTAGAAGAGAACATTCAGTCAAAAAGGATAGTCGGTAGTGAAAGGTTAATAAAATAGGTACTTGTCACTTCCTGTTTTTCTGTATGCTTAACAAAACACTGTTAAAATCTTGAGAACTGTTTGCTAATCTCGTTCCCAGAATGTGCTGTCCCCAAGTGCCAAAGTGTAGAATGTACTCCCTCACCCGGTTGCACGCAAACCGACCACTCGCCCTGAACCATCAGTAAACTTCCCTCCCTGCCCTCTCCAAGGAAAATATATATGTTCTGCTTAAACTGTTCTCTGGGCTCTCTGATCTATTCAAGTGAGCTCCGAGCCCCAGCATGCTGGACCCAGAATAAACCCTTTGCTGTTGGATAAGACAGTCTGTTAGTGGTCTCTTCCTTCCATGCTCGCCCGACCTTTACATATGGAGATTCCACCGAGTTTTGGCAGCGGTGGACAAAAGACCCTAACGGGTTCCTCTCGGGTTAAGTAAGGCCCCTCTTTCTTGTTTCAGTGTTAAGGTTAGGGCTTGGCAAAATGGCTGTCGATGAAGAGTGTGAGTTGTCTCCGATGGTGGCTGACAGACGTGTCACAGAGCCGCAGGCCACGTCCCTGGGGGACTTCCCAAAGACTCGGGAAATCGAGGAACAATAGTCTCCTCTACTCAGTAATATTTTGTATCGGATTCGGAATTGCCAGGCCATTGGGTTTTGCTGGCTACTCAGTCCTGGTCTCAGTTTTGGATGTCCATTGAATGTCTTTATTGTCTTGTCTTGTCTGTGTCGTGTGTCTTGCATTCACTCTTTGTGTATCTTTCATTATGGGACACAGCACTTCAATGCCCCTGTCCCTGACCCTTGATCACTCGACCAAAGTCCGCTTAAGGGCTCAGAATCTTTCTTTTTTAGTAAAACGTTGGACCTTTCGGAATCTCTGTGCCTCAGAATGGCCCACCTTAGAATTTTGATGGTCCCTAGAAGGATCTTTCTATTTCCCACTAATTTAAGAAGTCAGAGATATTGTCTTTCACCCAGGCACACATAGCCATCCGGATCAACAGCCATATATCTTAACTTTGCAGGACCTCTGCAAATCTCCTCCTCAATGGGTGAAGCCTTTCTTTGTCCCTTCCCCTGCTCCTACTCCTTCCCCCATGATCTCTCAAACCCTCTGCTCCTCCTCCTCCTCCACCCTTTGTAATCCCTGAGTCACAAGATTTGACTCTACTGGACTCTCTTCCCCCGTATTATACCCTGCCTTCGTCCCCCAACCACCAACACCCTCTAAGTGATTCTCCTGCAGCTGACTCAGCCTCTCTACCATTGGAGGAATCTAAGCTGGCCCAGCGCCCTCCAGATAACTCTCCCGCAGCACACACAGCCCCTCCTCCGCAGGAGGAAGCTAGCCCAGCTAAGGGAACTTGATGGTGGCGAATGATTGAAAACCCTGGACCTCCTCTGATGCTCCCTCTATGTCCCTACGGACCATTGATTGACGAAGGCCATGGGGGGAAAATGCAAGCCTACAAATATTGGCCTTTCTCCTCTTCCGACCTATATAACTGGAAAAATAACAATCCCCCTTTTTCCGAGGACCCCATCGGGCTCACAGGTCTGGTTGAGTCATTGATGTTTTCACACCTGCCTACTTGGGATGACTGTCAACAATTCCTAGGGACTCTCTTCACGACAGAGGAACAAAAGAGAATCTTCCTGGAAGCTATAAAAAAATGTCCTCCAACCAGATTGGAGACGGACACATCTTCCCAACTTAATCAAAGCTGGTTTTCCCTTGAAACAACCCAACTGGGACACCAACAACATTGAAGTTAGAAAGCATCTGTCCACTTATCGCCAGGTTCTAATAGTGGGCCTCCAAGTGGCCACTAGGCGACCAACTAATTTGGCCAAGGTAATAGAGATTATTCAAAGGCCTGATGAATCTCCCTCTATGTTTCTAGAGAGAATTATGGAGGCATGTAGGAGATATACTCCTTTCGATCCACAGCCAGAGGATCAAAAGGCATCTGTCATGATGGCCTTTATTGGGCAAGCTGCCCTGGATATTAAAAGAAAGTCACAATGCTTAGATGGATTACAAGATATGACTTTGAGAGATTTAGTCAGAGAAGCCAAGAAAATATACCTTAAGAGAGAAACTGAGGAAGAGAAAGAAGCAAAGTGAGGATAAAAGAAACAAAAGACAGACTAAGGCGTTGACTAAGGTCCTGGTCACAACAACAAAAGGGCCAGAAATTAAGAAACAGGGAGACAGGAATGGATACCTGGTCCCATGCCAGAGGCCACCCCTGGCCTCAGATCAATGTACCAACTGTAAAAAAAAAAAAAAGGACACTGGGCCAAAGAGTGCCCTAGAAAGGGACAGCCACGCCAGTCAGCCATTCTGACTCTGGAGGATGAGTATGAAAGTCGGGGCTCAGATCCCCTCCCCGAGTTCAGGGTAACTTTTGAAGTGGAGGGGACCCCAGTAATCTTTGAAGTGGATAAAGGGGCAATATACTCACCCCTAATGTCACATTGGGCCCTCTATCAAATAAAAGGTCTCTAGTTCAAGGGGCTAATGACAGTAAATATCGGGCTTGGACAACTAAGAGGATCATGGAACTGGGGAAAGGAAAAATCCATCACTCCTTCCTAGTAATCCCAGAATTCCTAGCCCCATTGATGGGCAGAGATCTGCTCACCATGTTCCGGTCCAAAATAACTTTTAACCCTGAAGGCCCCCAAGTGGAATTTCTAAATCCTTCAGTAAAAACTCCTATAGTCACAGCTCTAAATATGTCAGTAGAAAATGCACATCAACTCACTCACCTTGGTTCAAAGAAACTGCAGGTATTTCTGAAGTATCAAGAACAGAGTTTTCCACTAACTGACTCACAGCAAAAAGAAATAACTGAATGGGTAAAAAAAGCCTGTCGAGTCCATCAATTGGTAAATTCTTACCCTTCCAAGCTTCCTGCAGGAAAGCACCTACGAGGAACCAGACCAGGACAATTCTGGGAAGTTGACTTTACTGAAATTAAGCCAGCAAGGTATGGACATAAATATCTTCTAGTCTTTGTAGATACATTTTTAGGATGGATTGAAGCCTTCCCCACTAAAAGAAAAAAAAAAGAAACAGTGCTAATGGTGGTCAAGCAGATCCTGAAAGACATTTTTCAAAGATACAGCCTGCCAAAGGTAATACGGTCTGATAATGCACCGGCGTTCATGGCCCAAGTAAGTCAGGGGTTAGCCAGGAACCTGGGGATTCATTGGAAGTTTAATTGTGCTTACAGACCCTAGAGTTCAGGACAGGTAGAAAGAATAAATAGAACCATTAAAGAGACCTCAACGAAATTAAGCTTAGAGACCAGCATAAATGATTGGACTATGCTCATGCCTTATACAATGTTTCGTGCAAGAAATATGCCCTCTGTTTCTTTGAGTAACCACACCCCCTGTGAATATCTAGGGTGCCTCTCTTCCAGTAACGGACCAAAGCCCAACTCTAAGACCTAACGATCCCTTTCACACCCCCTTGTTTGACAGACTTAAAGCTCTTGAAAGACCTCAGTGATACCTGTGGAAACAGCTGGCCACTCCCTACCAAACTGGGGACGAGGGGACTCCATATCGATATCAAGTAAGAGACTTCATCTACGTAAGATGATATCAGGTGTCATCCCTGGAACCCCACTGGAAAGGACCATACCAGGTGCTACTTATAACATCTATAGTGGTAAAGGTAAACGGAATCACTTCCTGGATCCATCCCTCTCATCTCAAGCCTGCGCCCTGTCCACACTCTGGCTGGAAACTGGAAAAGACTGGTAACACTTTCAAATTGCATATTCACCATGTGGATAAGCCTATAGACTCTCCCCTTGGCCACAAGTAGTCCTAACCCTCATCAGCCCGTTCAGCAGCGATGGCTGATCACAAATTCTACTGGAAAAGAAGTATAATCTATCTTGCATGCAGCCCACTTAGGGACCTGGTGACCATCTCTCCACCCAGACATTTGTCAGCTGGCTATAAGTCTTTCCTAATGGGATATCCCTGATGAAGAGGATCCCACTAAAATTCCATTAAATCCCTTCCTTACCATAGATAATGGAAACAAATATTATGGATGTAGGGACACACGAGCCAGATGCAGGTTGGCTAGCCTAGATTACTGTGTTTACCCGGCTGACTGTCAAAGCCAAAAACAGCCATGGCTGTGTGGGGGAAAAGCCGACTTCTTCTGTAAGTCATGGTGATGTTAGCGTACAGGGGCTGCCTGATGGAACCCAAACCCTGCATTAAATTCAGTAGACAGCATTGGCCATATTACGAATTAGATAACAAAAACTGATGGCCACCAGAGGGGATTATAGATCCTCAAATCCTGCATGACCTTTTTAACATCTGCTAGTGCTCAAAAGGGTGAAAGGAGATTCCACTATGTGGAGGCCTTTTCGCTTCTTCGCTCACATCCTGAACTATGCTTATCCAATAGATCCTCACCTTCAGCCTTCTGTTCCAGAGTCTCTGCTGTCACTCCCACCTCAGCAACCTGATTTCTCCACTACAATTATTAGAACAAAAACCCAAACCTCTGCTGGTTCTCAGACCATTGACCCCTTGCTGAGGTAGCAGGTACTGAGGTACCCCTCCACCCACTCACTCCTCTCTTCTGTTGACAGTGCCCGCGCTGGGTCCCACCAGGTCCTCTTACCAACTAACCCAAAGCTCAAACCAGCTGAGGAGAGCCCTCAGACCTCTATCCAAGATGTAATGAAAATGGCCTTTAAAGTTGCTTTGTCATCACTGAAAACAGTTTACTACAAATTTAAAGTCCCTCTGCGTTTTGGGATACTCACTACCATCTTCCCCTCTGCTTGACCTGTTCTACTGCTCAAATATTTGTTGCTAGGAAAATTCCAAACCACTTTCCCATTATTTTTTTACATCTCTCTTTTCTCATTCTCAGATCCTCGGAGCTGCTCTCAGCCCCACCTTCTCCATCTTTCCCCTCTATACCAGGCCCACAGAAAAGTCTTTAACTGACCTTCTCCAGAAGTCTTCACCATGGCTGACTTTAGGACTTTCAGCAAAAGAGTCTCTATAAAAAAGTTCAATGTAGTTAAACTTCCTATTTTCATGTTGCCCTGTTCTACTTGGCCACTGGCTAAAAAATTAGCACTCCTAATCCAGACACCCCCTTACTAGTTTTTCACAAAAATATGTGAACAAGGCCTCTGGCCTTGACGTGGGGCTTCACAGAGATGGCTACATTTCTAAGTTAACGAAGTTAGCAACTGGGCTCCGTAGTAACAGCTGGCAATGGGAAAATAAGAAATGGAAGAAAAAGCTCTTTCCCTCCCAGGTGTCCTTGAAAAGTTAACTTGCCCAGAACCGAGGAAAAAACAGAAACAAAAACTGCTTTTTTCAACTTCTGCAGACTGTGAACTTCTGAGCCCCTTCCCTTACATGTTGGGTACAAAATTCTGAAACTACCTAAACTTGGGTTACAGAGGATTAGTTGATTACAACAGAATCAATGCCCTCTGAATCTGGTTGCAACCAAATAGGACTGTTTCCCTGTCTTCAGTGCTATCTTAGGTGCGTTGCCTTGTCCTTCCCTACTACAGCATGATTCTATATACTTAAACATTGTTAATGTTTTCATGAAATGGTCAACAGATGTGATTAATTGTGTAATCGTGCAGATGTTTCCCAGAGTGCTCTATCACGACGCAGATTCATTTGAAGATCAAATAGGGGGGCATTCAACCCGGTTCTACTGAAAATATATATCTCTCAATGTAGCCATCCTATTAGGAATAGAAATTGCTGCACTGGTGGCCACGGGAACCACTGCCTTTGTCCAAGGGACTCAACAAATGACCCAACAAATGACAGCAATAGACCAAAACTAAGATATTAGAAACCTCCATCAGAGCTTTGCATGAGTCTTTTACCTCTCTCTCTGAAGTTGTTTTTCAGACCACTCGAGGGTTGAACCTCCTCGTCATGAGAGAAGGGGGCTTTGTGCTACATTGAGAGAAGAAAGTTGTTTGTATGCTGAGCATACTGGACTTGTAATAAAATCTAAGAGTAAATTAAAAAGATGCCTTGAAAAGCATCAACGAGACAGAGAGGCCCAAAAAAGGTGGTTTGAGTCTTGGTTCACACAGTCTTCCTGGTTAACTACATTTTTATCAACCCTGGCCGGTCCAATAGTAATCCTCATGTTATTGCTAACTATTAAACCCTGTTTTCTCAACCGTGTAATTTCTTTTCTCCAGGCTCAAATTGGACGAGTTAAACTTATGGTAATACCCTACTAGTATACATAGAATGTGACACCCCCCCAATGATCATTTTTATGATTAAAAGTAGCCAGAAGAAGAAGTGGGGAATAAAAGGTTAGTAAAATAGGTACTTGTCACTTCCTGTTTTTCTGTATGCTTAACAAAACACTGTTGAAATCTTGAGAAATGCTTGCAAATCTTGTTCCCAGTATGTGCTGTCCCCAACTGCCCAACTGCAGAATGTGCTCCCTCACCCAGTTGCACGCAAATCGCCCCGATCCATCAATAACTCACCCCGATCCATCAATAAACTTCCCTCCCTGCCCTCTCCAGGTAAAGTATATAAGCTCTACTTAAGCTATTCTCAGGGCTATCTGCTCTATTCAAGTGAGCTCTGAGCACCAGCATGCTGGACACTCAATAAACCCTTTGCTGTTGCATGAGATAGTCTGTTGGTGGTTTCCTCCTGTGAAGCTCGCCGGACATTTACTATAATGATTGAATGTAGAAGAGAACATCCAGTCAAAAAGGGAGAGTTGATAGAAATAGGAAGATAGTACGTTTAGGAAGAAGTGTGAGTATAGCATTTGGAACAAAAGTTCTTTAACAATAGGGTTTAGGTTAGAGAGTGATTGTTAAAGTCAGCACATATGAAGAGTCAGTCACTATGATGAGCTGGGAAAAAATGTAGAAAAGCAGATATCAATAGAGACATTACGAAATCAGGCAAAGTATAAAGTGAGTGATAGGATTAGACATTTTCAAAAGGGTTGAGTTTGAATACATAATATTAGGAAGAAAAAAATATGTAGTCACCAATAGGGTTGACATTTGAGATCATTAGGCAACCTGGACATAGATGTTTTTAGTAATCCATGTTCACTTTCCATTTAGTCTTCGTGCAATCATAACCGTGACCATTACATTATTTGTCCAGAATACTACTGTGATAAAATGTATATGTAGATCAGGTGACATGAGTATTTCTTCCACCATTTCTGGAAGAAATATATTCAAGACGTAAAATTAGTATTGGGTTTACAAAGAGGTGCACCCTGTGTCTATGAATTTAGAGATAAAGTACGAATAGACAATACAGTGAATAAATAATATAACTTGTTCCAACTTTAAATAATGGATTGAACTGATATCTTAAAAATTACAGGAAATCTTATATTGATATACAATCATTCATTCCCACCAATTATACATCTAATGGTAATATTAGTGTTTTGGTTTATCATGAACAGTGTGTGAGTTTTGTTTCAAAAGTGATTATGGAAATCGAAAATAATATGTTTAGAAAGAAGTCTCATGAATAGACCAGTCAGGAAACCTGGAGGAATGCATATGTTGTAAAGCAGGAAGCGATTGAAATTGAATCAAATGCCTATAAATTTGCTAATTTGTGGATGAAATATATATCCTATGATGTGCATAAACTCATGAAATAGTAATGTACCATTGTTGAATAAAAATGAACGTCAAAATACACATCATGTCCCATAGGAATCTACTGGCATTGATTTTAAACTGGGTCAGTTACTGTAGAAATATTAGGATTCTCGTGCATTATTCACCAAATTTAGTTATCTTTTTTTTTTAATTTTTATATATGGTTGCTCAAAACATTACATAGTTCTTGATAAATAATATTTCACACTTTGATTTATGTGGGTTATGAACTCCCATTTTTGCCCCGTTTACAGATTGCAGAATCACATCACTTACACATCCATTGATTCATATATTGCCATACTAGTGTCTGTTGTATTCTGCTGCCTTTCCTATCCTCTACTATCCCCCCTCCCGTCCCCTCTCCTCCTCTCTTCTCTCTCTACACCCTCTACAGTAATAAATTTCTCCCCTTGTATTATTTTTCCCTTTCCCCTCACTTCCTCTTGTATATAATTTTGTATAACCCTGAGGTTCTCCTTCCATTTCCATGCAGTTTCCATTCTCTCTCCCTTTCCCTTCCACCTCTCATCCCTGTTTAATGTTAATCTTCTTCTCATGCTCCTCGTCCCTACTCTGTTCTTAGTTACTCTCCTTATATCAAAGAAGACATTTGGCATTTGTTTTTTTAGGGATTGGCTAGCTTCACTTAGCATAATCTGTTCTAATGCCATCCATGTCCCTGCAAATTCTATGATTTTGTCATTTTTTAATGCACAGTAATACTCCATTGTGTATAAATGCCACATTTTTTTATTCATTCTTCTATTGAAGGGCATCTAGGTTGGTTCCACAGTCTTGCTATTGTGAATTGTGCTGCTATGAACATCGATGTAGCAGTGTCCCTGTAGCATGCTCTTTTTAGGTCTTTAGGTTTTAGACCAAGAAGGGGAATAACTGGGTCAAATGGTGGTTCCGTTCCCAGCTTTCCAAGAAATCTCCATACTGCTTTCCCATTTGGCTGCACCAATTTGCAGTCCCACCAGCAATGTACAAGTGTACCTGTTTCCCCAGATCCTCGCCAGCACTTGTTGTTGTTTGACTTCATAATGGCTGCCAAACTTACTGGAGTGAGATGGTATCTTAGGGTGGTTTTGATTCACATTTCTCTGACTGCTGGAGATGGTGAGAATTTTTTCATGTACTTGTTGATTGATTGTATGTCCTCCTCTGAGAAGTGTCTGTTCAGGTTCTTGGCCCATTTGTTGATTGGGTTATTTGTTATCTTATTGACACATTTTTTGAGTTCTTTGTATACTCTGGATATTAGTGCTCTATCTGAAGTGTGAGGAGGAAAGATTTGTTCCAAGGATGTAGGCTCCCTATTTACCCCTCTTACTGTTTCTTCTGCTGAGAAAAAACTTTTTAGTTTGAGTAAGTCCCATGTGTTGATTCTAGTTATTAACGCTTGTGCTATGGGTGTCCTATTGAGGAATTTGGAGGCGACCCCACAGTATGTAGATCGTAGACAACTTTGTCTTCTATCAAACACCATGTCTTGATTTGATATCAAGCTCCTTGTTCCATTTTGATTTAACTTTTGTGCATGGCAAGAGAAAGGGATTCAGTTTCTTTTTGTTACATATGGATTTCCAGTTTTCCCAGCACCATTTGTTGAAGATGCTATCATTCATCCATTGCATGCTTTTAGCCCCTTTATCAAATATAAGATAGTTGTATTTTTTTGGATTGGTTTCTGTGTCCTTTATTCTTTACCATTGGTCCACCCACCTGTTTTGGTACCAGTACCATGCTATTTTTTTTACTATTGTTCTGTAGTATAGTTTGAAGTCTGGTATCGCTATACGGCCTGATTCTCACTTCCTGCTTAGTGTTGTTTTTGCTATTCTGGGTCTTTTATTTTTCCATATGAATTTCATGATTGCTTTCTCTATTTCTACAAGAACTGCCGTTGGGATTTTGAATTGCCTTGCATTACACATATAGAGAACTTTTGGTAATATCGCCATTTTGATGATGTTAGTTCTGTCTATCTATGAACAGGGTACATTTTTACATCTTCTAAGATCTTCCTCTATTTTTCTCTTTAGGGTTCTGTAGTTTTCCTTGTATAAAACTTGCACCTCTTTTGTTAGGTTGATTCCCAATTATTTTTTTTTTTTAGTATATTGTGAATGGAGTGGTTGTCCTCATTTCCGTTTCAGAGGATTTGTCACTGATATTCAGGAATGTCTTTGATTTATGAGTGTTGATTTTATATCCTGCCACTTTGCTGAATTCATTTATTAGCTCTATTAGTTTCTTTGTAGACCCTTTTGGGTCTGCTAGGTATAGAATCATGTCATCTGCAATAGTGATAATATAAGTTCTTCTTTTCCTATTTATATGCCTTTAATTTCTTTTGTCTGTCTAATTGCTCTGGCCAGTGTTTCGAGAACTATGTTGAACAGAAGTGGTGAAAGAGGGCATCCCTGTCTTGTTCCATATTTTAGGGGGAATGCCTTCAATTTTTCTCCATTCAGAATGATGCTAGCCTGAGACTTAGCATAGATTGCTTTTACAATATTGAGGTATGTTCCTGTTATCCCTAGTTTTTCTAGAGTTTTGAACATAAAGGAATGCTGTACTTTGTCGAATGCTTTTTCTGCATCTATCGAGATGATTATATGGTTCTTATTTTTAAGTCTATTGATGTGATGAATAACATTTATTGATTTCCGTATATTGAACCAGCCTTGCATCCCACGGATGAATCCTACTTGATCATGGTGCACAATTTTTTTGATATGCTTTTGTATCTGATTTGCCAGAATTTAATTGAGGATTTTTGCCTCCAGGTTCATTAGAGATATTGGTCTGTAGTTTTCTTTCTTTGAAGTGTCTTTGTCTGGTGTAGGAATCAGAGTGATGTTGACCTCATAGAATGAATTTGGAAGAATTCCCTCTTTTTCAATTTCCTGAAATAACTTGAAAAGTATTGGTATTAGTTCCTCTTTAAATGTTTTGTAAAACTCTGCTATATACCCATCAGGTCCTGGGCTTTTCTTACTTGGTAGTGTTTTGATGGTTTTTTCTATTTCCTCAATTGATATTGGTCTGTTTAGGTTGTCTATATCCTCCTGACTCAATCTGGGCAGATCATATGACTTAAGAAATTTATCGATGCCTTCACCGTCTTGTATTTTATTAGAGTACAAAGATTCAAAATAATTTCGGATTATCTTCTGTATATCTGAAATATCTGTTATGATGTTGTCTTTTTCATTCCATATGCTAGTAATTTGAGTTCTCTCTCTTCTTGTCTTCGTTAGCATGGCTAATGTTCTGTCGATTTTTTTAATTTTTTCAAAGAACCAAATGGGTTGACGTGTCTGCCGCGCTTGCAGGCCGCTGGGCCTGTTCCGCCTGTCGGTTGCAGGTCTGCCTACCTTGCGGGAGCGGGTGGTGGCTCTGCTCTGGCCCTACTGCCATTGGGGTGTCGTGACTACCATGCTGGCCGATCGCTGGGCCTGTTCTGGGTGCGGGCAAAGGCTCTGCTCTGCCCCTACTCCAATTGGGTTGACGTGACTACCACGCCGGTGGGCCGTTGTGCTTGTACTGGGCGCAGGAGAAAGCTCTGCTCTGCCACTACTCCAATTGGGGTGTCATGTCTACCATGGTGGCAGGCCGCTGTGCCTGTTCCGCAGGTCAGTCACAGGTCTGCTTTTGTTGCGGGCGTGGGCGGAGGCCTGCTTGGCCCCTACTACAATTTGGGTGACGTGACTACCGCACCAGCTGGTGACTGGGCCTTATCCGGGCACGGGCAGCGGCACTGCTATTTCCCTACTCCATTTGGGGTGACATGGCTACCACGCCTGCGGGCCTGATGAATCTTCCTCTATGTTTCTAGAGAGAATTACGGAGGCATATAGGAGATATACTCCTTTCGATCCTCATGCAGAGGATCAAAAGGCATCTGTCACAATGGCCTTTATTGGGCATGCTGCCTTGGATATTTAAAGAAAGTTACAATGCTTAGATGGATTACAAGATATGACTTTGAGAGATTTAGTCAGAGAAGCCCAGAAAGTATACTATAAGAGAGAAACTGAGGAAGAGAAGGGAGCAAAAGCACGATAAAAGAAACAAAAGACAGACTAAGGAGTTGACTAAGGTCCCGGTCACAACAACAAAAGGGCCAGAAATTAAGAAACAGGGAGACAGGAAGGGATACCTGGTCCCACTCCAGAGGCCACCCCTGACCTCAGATCAATGTGCCTACTGTTAAGAAAGAGGACACTGGGTTCAAGAGTGCCCTAGAAAGAGGCAGCCACGCCAGCCAGCCATTCTGACTCTTCAGCATGACTACGAAAGTCGGGGCTCAGATCCCCTCCCTGAGCTCAGCGTATCTTTTGAAGTGGAGGAGACCCCAGTAAACTTTGAAGGGGATACAGGGGCAATAAACTCAGCGCTTAAGGCCCCATTGGGCTCTCTATCAAATAAAAGGTCTCTAGTTCAAGGGGCTAATGGCAGTAAATATCAGACTTGTACAACTAAGAGGATCATGGACCTGGGGAAAGGAAAAATCCATCACTCCTTTTTAGTAATTCCAGAATGCCTGGCCGACTTTTTCTGTACGTCATGGGGATGTGAGCATACAGGGGCTGCCTGATGGAACACAAACACCTCATCAAATTCAGTACACAGCATTGGCCATATTACCAATTAGATAACCAAAACCGATGGCCCCCACAGGGGTCTCTAGATCCTCAAATTCTGCGTGACCATTTTTTTTAAAGAGAGAGGCGAGAGACAGAGAGACAGAGAGAATTTTTAATATTTATTTTTTAGTTTTTGGCGGACACGACATCTTTGTTTGTATGTGGTGCTGAGGATCAAACCTGGGCCGCACGCATGCCAAGCGAGCGTGCTACGATTGAGCCACATCCCCAGCCCTGTGTGACCTTTTTAACTTCTGCAAGTGCTCAAAAGGGTGAAAGGAGATTCCCCTATGGACAGGCCTTTTCCATCCTTCACTCATATCCTGAACTATGCTTATCCAATAGATCCTCACCTTCAGCCTTGTGCTCCAGAGTCTCTGCTGTCACTCTCACCTCAGCAACCTGATTTCTCCCCTCCAATTATTAGATCAAAAACCCAAACCTCTCCCGGTTCTCAGACCATCGCCCCCTTGCTGAGTTAGCAGGTACTCAGGTTCTCATCCACCGACTCACTCCTCTCTTCTCCTGTCCGTGCCTGCACCGGGTCCCACCAGATCCTCTTACCAGCTAACACAAAGCTGAAACTAGCAGAGGAGAGCCCTCAGACTCCTATCAAAGATGTAATGAAAATGGCCTTTAAAGTTGCTTTGTCATCACTGAAAACAGTTTACTAAAAATTTAAAGTCCCTCACATGCATTTTGGGATACTCACTCTTGTCTTCTCCTCTGCTCTACCTGTTCTGCAGCTCAAGTTTTTGTTACTAGGAAAATACCAAACCCCTTTCCCATTATTCTTTTACATCTCTCCTTCCTTATTCTCAGATCCTCGGAGCTGCTGTCAGCCCCACCTTCCCTGTCTTCCCCTTCTGTACCAGGCTTACAGAAAATTCTTAACTGACTTTCTACAGAAGTCTTCACCATGGCTGACTTTAGGACTTTCAGCAAAAGAGTCCCTATAAAAGAGTTCAATGTAGATAAACTTCCTCTTTTAGTGTTGCCTTGTTCTACTTGGCCACTGGCTAAAAAAATAAGCACTTCTATGCTAGACACCCCATTACTTGTTTTCCACAAAATATTTGAACAAGGTCTCTGGCCGTGAGCTGGGGCTTTACAGAGATGGCTATATTTCTAAGATAAAGAAGTTACCATCAGGGCACCATGGTAACAGCTGTCAGGGGCGAAAAATAAGAAAGGTAGGAAAAAGCTCTTTCCCTCCCAGGTGTCCTTGAAAAGTTAACTTGCCCAGAACCGAGGAAAAAAACAGAAACAACAACGGCTTTTTTGAACTTCTGCAGACTGTGAACTTCTGAGCCCCTTCCCTTACATGTTGGGTACAAAATTCTGAAACTACCTATACTTGAGTTTCAGGAGAATAATTGATTACAACAGAAGCAATGCCCTCTGAATCTGGTTGCAACCAAATAGGACGGTTTCGCTGTCTTCGTTGCTATCTTAGGTGCCTTGCCTTGTCCGTCCCTACAACAGCATAATTGTATATAATTAAACATTGTTTATGTTTTCATGAAATGGTCAAAAGATGTGATTAATTGTGTAATGGTGCAGATGTTTCCCAGAGTGCTCTATCATGATGCAGGTTAATTTGAAGATTAAATAGGGGGGCATACAACCCGTTTCAACTGGGAACATATATCCCTCACTTTAGCCATCCTATTCGGAATAGGAGTTGCTGCAGGGGTGGGCACAGGAACCACTGCCCTCGTCCATGGGACACAACAAATGACCCAATTAGAAGAAGCAATAGACCAAAACTAAGATATTAGATACCTCCATCAGAGCTTTGCATGAATTTTTAACCTCTCTCTCTGAAGTTGTTTTACAGAACAGGTGAGTGACACAAAACACACACACACACAGAAAAAAAATAGCAACATATATGTCAATCAAAATTCATCATAAAATATATATCATCCACAGATCCAAAAATATTCATTTTACTGAACATGGAAGCTCACCCATTGGTTGAATATTCAGTTCCAACACGGTTTAGTAGGAGTGATCTCTTCTCACAATTTGTATCTGCCAACTCATCCACCTCACAAGAATGTATGTGTGGTACCAGGTATGATTCTATATATCCTTATAAAAATATATGTGCTGAATGGGCTACAGAGACAGGGAGACAGGAATTCACAATTTGTTAACTTTAAAAACACATGGAGAACTATTTCAACAAAAAATTGACTAGATTTAACTCCTACTCTGTATCATGCAAAAGGCAAGTCCAAATATACACCATGACTCCTCTAAACTGCTTGTATTTCTATTCTGTTTGGGTTATTTTTCTCCATCCTATTAGAAATAGTATTCAGAGTCTGATAGGGTATGTGTTAGTGTCACATACTTCCCACTCTCATCCAGAACAATGCTTTAACATTACTTTCGCCTCAAGTAAGACACAATTATAGGAGAAGAGTTAGAAAATCTGTGAATAACTATCTGGAATGGAAAATGCTCCAGATTTCACATCTTTGGTGGAGGTAGAGGACTTTCTAAAAGTAAGGGACAGGGTAAACACTCCACAAACATGGAGCTCTTCTTGCCTAAGGACTTTTTGAAAATCTCACTCTGAGGTTGGGCACTTGAAATTTAGGTTGTTTTCAGGAGCTTTATCTTCTTTTGTAGTGAGAACATCAAAGGTGGGTCTCCATCACTTTGACCTGAAGGACGTGGGTTCTTATTTTCCAATTAACATGAAGGAGGAGGCCTGAATCCTCTCTTTGTTGGTAAACAGTGACCACTGGTGACTAAATGTCTCCCCATGTGAACTGTGAAGCCATTTTGTCCTCCTCCACTTTTTGTAATGTTTTTCCTGCTGCACTGAGAGTTTAGTATTTGCTTCATGAAATACAAGGAGCCCAACTGAGACACAGTGCTGGAGGGAGTTATGTCACGTGTGGTAGGTCAGGGTGTGCAGGAGAACGCACCAACCAGGCTTCTATCCCTCATAGCTTGCCCCATTGCCCCCTTGTCCATATGACCCTTATTCTGAACATTGCCCTGAAACCTCTCCATATAAAAAGATGACTTTACAAATAAGGATCTGCTGGCTGCACCATGTCAGTCACAAGCCATTTGGAATCCAATGGTAGATCCTCATGGCCCTACTAATGATGTTTTTTCACACACCTGCCCACCAGTGCTCTAGGCCCACTACTCAGCAGACTCAAACGTACTGGCATCTCTTTTCTACAACATTTTCATGAAATCCAGTCAATCAAGGCACTGTCTGGTATACTCATGATCAGCAACATGACATTCAAAGGTTCTCCAGTGCCACCTGGTCATGGAAATTTTAATAACTACATGGTATTCATCTAGCCATTGTTAAGGATGAAGTTGGAGGCACTGTGGGTTTCAATTCATTCAGAAACCATTAAATAATGAGGAAGCTCATTTTCAATGAAAGCTCTGGAGAACTCTCACAGGCAAGGCTTCCCAAAGAGTGGCCAAAAGGTCACATGAAGCCAGGTAAATTGAGGTCTACAATGTGAGGTCCATGTGTGTTTTGACACTCAACTATGGCTGCCAAGTCTTTCAGAATAAAATCATGTGTTATCCTGGCTGAGATTCTCAGTGCTTTGTGGAAAGCCACCCTGGGCCTAGATCTCAGTTTCCAAGGGCGACTCTCATGCGTGGCCTCCTAATATCCCAACACAATTCATGGCAATACTTCTCTGAGTTCAGTTCCAGAACACAGTCTCTAAGGGAAATCCAGCCAGAGTTCAAGCCCAGGTGGACCAAGATATTTCTTACAACCACCACACAAATGACCACAATTAAAACCAAAACACTCAAACAAGGTCCTCATCTTCTTCCATATAGTCACTCATCATAACCTCTGGCTGAAGGTTTCCATGAATGGCTCACCCAAAGACAGTGTCCAAATAAACTCCCTTGCCCCTCATTTGCCTAAAGTCATGTTGGCCTGGACACCCTTCCTGTGAACCAGGAGTGATCAAATAAGCCTCCCGTTAATACTGCTCTGTTTCTCCAATTTGTGGCCTACTGACTTTCAATTATAGATTCTTTATGTGATTTGGAGTCATGCAAAAACCTAAGCACCTCTGCAGTGATTTGAAGAACTCATTTGACCCAAGGAATACCAATTCTCACTTGATGGAAGTCAGGAACCTAACAAAGGAAGACGAGAGACTTCATCCACAATGACTGATCTTTTGGCAATTATGGTTTTGGATGCACACATGGGATCATTCTTTAGATCCATCAGCTGCTGAGAATCAAAGTCACAGCCACATACAAGGCCAAGAGGCTAATTCAGACACATCCCTTTCCAAAGCAATTAAGAAAGAGCCACAAGTGATGCCCATTCATTTCCATTTGAAAACTGTTTTCTTCAGGCTTCACAAAGGGGTGGCCTGAGGCAAAGACCTTCCTGATATTCAGGGCAACAGAACAACAGGTAAGCAAAAGGCCAAAAGCAGGGTATATCCACTGAGACTTTCCTGGTCACATTGATATCTGAGTTTTCTGAGATGCTGGCCATTCCCTTCAGCTATCCTGTACATGGCCATGTCACAGACCTTGGAGTTGTTACATATCTTGGACACAAAACCATGAGCCTATTCTGGAGAGTGGCCAGAATTCAGAAGAAAACAGAGACTTAGGAAGGTAGTAGGTATTGCCCATCCATAAGGCAAGCCGCACTCTATTCATAAATTAGGCAGGATGCATAATGGGAAGCTTTCTACTAGACAGGACACATCCATTGTTGCATTCTCTTTTCTCATGTCTACAACCACGGACACAGTGGGATACACAGACATAGAAACACTCATCTTGTCAAACGACTTACTAGAAACAGTTCACTTCAAATCAAACAAACCGCCTTTCGTACCTATTCTCTGAACATGAGACAAAACAACAAACCCACACTCACAAATGCACCTCCTTCCCTCAAGTAGGTCTGTGACTCTCCAGAGTTAACTCTGACTGGTGGGCCATATTATGTTCCCCCAAAATGGCGTGTCCTCTATCAGATCTGGTTTCCTTGACCAACTCTGTGAAGTTGTCAGGAAAAAGTGGCCAGCCACTACCTGCTTTCGCAGGGAAAGTATCTCTTCAGAGCTCTCCTGGTATTTGGCTATACTCACATCAGGAGGTACCAAGAAAGACTGACTCTGTCCTTGGAAAATCCAATCAAGTGAGCCCACAGGGACATGGACTGGGATTGCCTCTCGGTGTCTTGGTTCTTGGATAGCAAGTTCAGAGAGTTCCATCACCAAGGAAATGAGGTATGTCACTTTCTTTGGAACTGAATGAGGCCACTGCCTTGGCAACCACTTTATCCTAACACTTGCTTCCAAGGGTCCCATGAGATGGAGGCTGCTCCTACTTCCTGGAACACTTTCACAAGTTAGAATGGTATATCAACCATAGACACCTGGGAACAGCTCTCCACACAGGTCTGGTTTAGTCCATCTTCTCTAAAATAAGTAGAGAGATGCTGATTCGGACACATCCCTTTATCCTGACCAGGTTGTTTGACTTGGAATAGGACTTTTGCTCTCTCAGGTCTTTCATACCTCCCTACAACTTCTCCAGGTAT
This sequence comes from Callospermophilus lateralis, assembly GCF_048772815.1. Lineage (NCBI taxonomy): Eukaryota > Metazoa > Chordata > Mammalia > Rodentia > Sciuridae > Callospermophilus > Callospermophilus lateralis. The sequence goes on from NW_027514428.1 coordinate 350,833, forward strand.
CATTTCTGCATGGACCTTTGAGGTTTTCAGCAGGTGGAAGTTCCCCTAATTCCCTGTATTTTAAGAACAACTCTGTTGCTGCTCTTCTGTAAAATGAGATTTAGGGAACAGTGTATGTTTAGGGTTAATAACAGGTTCAATTTGGGTTAGGAATCATTCTGGGCCATGAATAATGGTATTGAGAACGTGCGATAATTACAAGAATATAGAGGTGAAATATCAGTATGGAAACAGAAATCTAGGTATGATTTGAAGCACAGGACCTTGTACCTTGGTAGATTTAATGTAGAAGAGAACATCCAGTCAAAATGGATAGTCGGTAGGATTAGGAAGATAGTCGGTAGGTTTAGGAAGAAGAGTGAGTATAGGATTTGGACCAAAAGTTCTTTAGCAATAGGGTTTCTGTTAGAGAATGAATGAAAATTTCAGCACATGTGAAGAGTCAGTCACAACGATGAACTGGGGAAAATAAGTAGGAAAGCAGGTATCAATAGAGACATTATGAAATCAGGCAAAGTATAAAGTGAGTTATAGGATTAGACATTTTCAACAGGGTTTAGTTTGAATATATAATCATTGGAAGAAACAAATATGTTGTCACCAATAGGATTGACATTTGAGAGCATTAGGCAATCTTCACATGGATGTTTTTAGTTATCCATGTTCACTTTCCTTTTAGACTTCGGTACAATCATAAGTGTGATCTTTACATTTTTTGTTGAGAATTTTACTGTGATAAAATATATATGTGGATCAGGTGACATGAGTATTTCTTCCACCATTTCTGGGAGCAATATTTTGAAGACATATACATTAGTGTTAGGGGTACACAGAGATGTACCCTGTGTCTATGAATATAGAGATAATGCATGAATAGACCATCCTGTGAATAAATAATTTAACTGGTTCCACTTTAAATAATGAATTGAATTGATATCTAAAAATATATAAGAAATCTTATATTGATATATAATCATTCATTGCAACCAGTTATACATCTAATGTTAATTTTAGGATTATGGTTTATCATGAAGGGTGTTTGAGTTTTGCTTCATAAGAGATAATGAAAAATGAAAATATTGTGATTGGAAAAAGTCTTATGAAAAGACCAGTCAAGAAACATGGAGGAATACATGTATTCTGAAGCAGGAAGTGACTGATCTTTAAACAAATGCCTATAAGTTTTCTAACTTGTGGATGAAATATATATCCTATGATGTGCATAAACTGAAGAAATAGTAATGTACCAGTGTTGAATAGAAATGAACGTCAAAATACACATCATGTCCCCTAGGAATCTACTTGCATTGATGTTACACTGGGTAAGTATCTGTAGAAATATTAGAGTTTGTATGCACCATTCTATGAAGTTACTTTTCAGTACTAGGAAAGAAATATGTATTTCAGGTGGATGATTATTTCTGAGTATAATCTTCTGGAAAGTTTGTTATAAATCCACATATATGAATATGAATGAATTTAGGGAGCATATAATAAGACACATATATTTCATATTTTGAAAAATCTGGAGAGTATATATATATATATATATATATATATATATATATATATATATGCACGCACACGCACAGACATTAAAAAGTAGCAATATAGGAGATCCAACATGGTGGCGAACATGGAGAAATCAAGTCTCCGACCTCTTAAGCTGCGCAGGCATAGGGAGTCATAAACTGTCTAAATGCTGTTTGTTCAGAATCACTAGGCAATGCTGACCTGACATGGATCTGGTGCGAACAGTCTGGGCCCCTCAGAAAACACACAGAGCCCGGATCAGCTGCATAGAAGCTCAGATTTGCCTGCTTCTTGTGTCTCAGAACTAACATTCCCTCTGAAATAACTGGTCGGCCCTTCTGAATTTACAGAGGTAAAAGGCCACTGAATTGAAATGGGGCTTCGGAGACACAGTCAGGACCCATCCGTTGCATTGGTCACCTGGCAAAAGGAATGAACGGTCACCATTTGCATGGGATACCACCATGGAAGAGAACTGACGTCATGGGCAGAGGTGATAACTTCATTGAAACCAGTACGACAGGTGTGTAATTCCCTATGCATCTCTCTCCACACAGCGGGGAAACATTAAGGGCCCCTTCCAGCTCTCCTTTAAGGGGCCCTCCCAGGTCTCCCGTGAGAAAGATGGCCAGACCGAGGGAATCATGTGTGCTGTGGGACTCGTGGCATGGAATTCCCGGCTACCGCTCCCACCAGTGCTGACAACTGAGGTCTCATACACCAGCTAATGTGGACATGGATACCAGAGAGCAAGAAAATTCGCTGAGGGTTCCCAGCCCCAAGCTCTACAAACTTAGGGTCTGAGGGAGGCAAACAGGGAGAGAGTGGCAGGCGTTGATGAAAACAGGACTACCAGGAACAGAGACCTGACGTGTATCAAGTATTGTGGTGAGTGTCACAGTTGAGCGGAGCCTGGCTTGAGGAAACACTAGAGAAGGTCCTAGGCACTCAGGATTGGAGACCCGCCCAGTCTGGGAGGAAGAGCTGCTGCACAGTGATTGGTTCCCACCTATTGAGAGGAGAAGCTTGGCCCAGTGAGCACAGCTCCACCTACTGGAAGAGAAGTTAATTGAACTCTATGACTGCATGTATTATTATTATTATTATTTTATTTTTACTTTTTTTCTTTCATTTTCATTTTTTGTTGTTGTTCTTTAACTTATTTTAATGTTTTTATTTTTTAAATTTTACTATTATTATTATTATTTTAAATTTTAATTTTCATTTTTAATTATCATTATGATTTTAAAAAAATTATTTCTTTCTTTATTTTCTATTTTTTTTCTTTTGTCTTTTCATTTCTTTTCAATTTTCTTATTCTCTCATCCTTGAATTCTACCTGCCTATTCTCATTCTCTTTAGTGACTTCTTCCCATCCCTTCTAATATCTTTCCTCCCAAGCTTCAAATAAATTTATAAGAATAAGCAGTAACTCAGCACTCAAACAAACAAGAAGTAACATGAGCAGCATAAAAAAGCAAGAAAGAAAAGGAGTACAAACAATGAAGGATAACCTAAATATTCAGGAGGACCTAGAATCATCAGAAAAATGGTCATATAAAAAACTCAAGGAATACCTTAGACAGATGGAATGAAACCTTAAAGAGGATACGAGAGAGCAAATAAATACAGTGAAAGAACACATTGAAAATGAATTACATAAACAGATAAAAGAAGAAGTTAATCTTCTTTATCAGGAGATAGAGATTATAAAAATTCAAAGAATAATTCTAGAAATGAAGAAAACGATAAACCAAATTAAAAACTCAATTGAGAGTATCACTAACAGAGTGGAGCAAGTAGAAGACAGAATGTCACATAATGAAGACAAAATATATCATCTTGAAAAGAGTCTATCCAACACAGAAAGGCTGGTAAAAAATCACGAGAAAAACATCCAAGAGATATGGGATAACATAAAAAAACCAAACTTATGAGTCATCTGGTTAGAGGAAGGTACAGAGATTCAAACCATGGGAATGAGTAACCTGTTGAATGAAATAATTACAGAAAATTTTCCAGAAATAAAAAAGGAAACGGATATACAAATTGAAGATGCTTACAGGACACAGAGCACACAAAATCACAGTAGACCAACACCAAGACACATTGTTATGAAGAAATCCAATATACAGAACAAAGAGAAAACATTAAAAGCTTCAAGAGAAAGGAGGAAGATTACATTCAGGGGTAAACCAATATGGTTAACAACCTATTTTTCATCACAGACACTGAAAGTGAGAGGATCCTGGAACAACGTATTTCAAACATTGAAAGACAATGGATGCCAAACAAGAATTCTGTATCCAGCAAAATTCAGCTTCAGGTATGACAACGAAATAAAAATCTTTCATGATAAAGAAAAGCTAAAAGAATTTGCAGCAAGAAAACCACCATTGCAAAGTGTCTTGAGCAAAACACTACACGAGGAAGAAATGAAAAACAACAACCAAAACCATCAGTGGGAAGTGCCTCAGTAATGACAGAGGGCGGGGGAAAAGCTAATCATGGAGAAACAAAGTAAATTTAAAAAAACGATAAATATTCAAACATGGATGGCAGTAGAAACCATATATCAATAGTAGCTCTAAACACTAATGGCTTAAACTCTCCAATAAAGCAACATAGGCTTGTAACTTGGATTCAAAAAACAAATCCAACAATATGTTGCCTCCAGGAGACATATCTGAATGGAAAAGACATACACAGGCTGAAGGTGAAAGGTTGGGAAAAAATATACCATGCACACGGTCCTCATAAGCAAGCAGGGGTGGCCATCCTCAAATCGAATTAAATCGACTTCATGACTAATTTAATCAAAAGGGATAATGAAGGAAATTATATGTTGTTAAAAGGAACCATTCACCAACAAGACATAAAAATTATCAATATTTACGCACCATTAAGTGGTGCTGCAACGTTCATAAAACAAATTCTCCTCAAGTTCAAGAATCAAATAGACCACAACACAATAATTATGGGTGACTTCAACACACCTCCCTCACCATTGGACAGATCCTCCAAATAAAAGTTGAATTAAGAAACTATAGAACTCAATATCACAATCAATAACCTAGACTTAACTGACATATATAAAATATATCAACCATCATCAAGTGGATATACTTTTTTTTTAAGCAGCACATGGATCCTTCTCAAAAATAGACCATATATTATGCCATAGAGCAACCCTCAATAAATATAAAGTGGTGGACACAATACCATGAATTTTATCTGATTATAATGGAATGAAACTGGAAACCAATGAAAAAGAAGGAAGGAAAAATCCTACATCACATTGAAAATGAACAACATTTTACTGAATGAGTAATGTGTTACAGAAGACATAAATGAGAAAATCAAAAAATTCTTCGAGATAAATGAAAATACAGACACAACATATCGGAATCTATGGGACACAATGAAAGGAGTTTTAAGAGGGAAATTCACCACCTTGACGTCATTCCTCAAAAATAGGAAAGAACAACAAATAAATGAGCACACACTTCATCTCAAAGCCCTAGAAAAGGAAGAGCAAAACAACAGCAAATGTAGCAGAAGGCAAGAAATAACTAAAATCAGAGCGGAAAACAACAAAATTGAAACAAAAGAAACTATTGAAAAAATTAGAAAACTAAAGCTTGGTTCTGCGAAAAATAAATAAGAACAATAGACCCTTAGCATCCCTTTATGTTCAAAACATTAGAAAAATTAGAGATAACAGGAACTTACCTCGACATTGTAAAAGCTATCTAAGTTAAGCCTCAGGCTAGCATTATTCTGAATGGAGAAAAATTGAAGTATTCCCTCTAAAATCTGGAACAAGACAGAGATGTCCTCTACCACCACTTCTATTCAATATAGTTCTCGAAACACTGGCCAGAGCAATTAGACAGATGAAAGAAATTAAAGGCATGAAAATAGGAAAAGAATAACTTAAATTATCACTACTTGCAGCTGACATAATTCTATATATAGAAGACCCAAAAGGGTCTACAAAAAAAAAAAAAAAAAACAAAACTACTAGAACTAAGAAATGATTTCAGCAATGTGGCAGGATATAAAATCAACATTCATAAGTCAAAGGCATTTCTGTATATCAGTGACAAAACTTCTGAAACGGAAATGAGAAAAAAAACACTCCATTCACAATATCCTCAAAAAATAAAAATAAAATCCTTGGGAATCAACCTAACAAAAGAGGTGAAAGATTTATACAATGCAAACTACAGAACCCTAAAACGAGAAGTAGAATAAGATCTTAGAAGATGGAAAAATATACACTGTTCATGGATAAGGAGAACTAACATCATCAAAATGGTGATATTCCCAAAAGTTCTCTATAGGTTTAATGCAATGCCAATCAAAATCCTAACGGCATTTCTTGTAGAAATAGAGAAAGCAATCATGAAATTCATTTGGAAAAATAAAATATCCAGAATATCAAAAGCAATTCTAACCAGGAAGTGTGAATCAGGCGGTATAGCGATACCAGATTTCAAACTAAATTTCAGAGCAATAGTAACAATGACAGCATGGTACTGGTACCAAAACAGGCGGGTGGACCAAAGGTACAGAATGGAGGACACAGAGATTAATCCACAATGCTACAACAATCTTCTATTTGATAAAGGAGCTAAAAGCATCAATGGAGGAAGGATAGCATGTTCAACAAATGGTTCTGGGAAAACTGGAAATCCATATGTAACAAAATGAAACTGAATCCCTTTCTCTTGCATGCACAAAAGTTCACTCAAAATGGATCAAGGACCTTGATATCAAATCAGAGACATGGCGTCTGATAGAAGAAAAAGTTGGCTACGATCTACATACTGTGGGGTCGGGCTTCAAATTCCTCAATAGGACATCCATAGCACAAGAGTTAATAACTAGAATCAACACATGGGACTTACTCAAAGTAAAAAGTTGTTTCTCAGCAAAAGAAACAATAAGAGAGGTAAATAGGGAGCCTAAATTCTGGGAACAAATCTTTACTCCTCACACTTCAGATAGAGCCCTAATATCCAGAGTATACAAAGAACTCAAAAAATTAAACAATAAGATAACAAATAACCCAATCAACAAATGGGCCGAGGACCTCAACAGACATCTCAGAGGAGGACATATAATCAACAAGTACATGAAAAAATGCTCACCATCTCCAGTAGTCAGAGAAGGTGAATCAAAACCACCCTAAGATACCATCTCACTCCAGTAAGATTGGCAGCCATTATGAAGTCAAACAACAAGTGTTAGTGAGAATGTGGGGAAACAGGTACACTTGTACATTGCTGGTGGGACTGCAAATTGGTGCATCCAATTTGGAAAGCAGTATGGAGATTTCTTGGAAAGCTGGGAATGAAACCACCATTTGACCCAGCTATTCCCCTTCTCGGTCAATTCCCTAAAGACCTAAAAAGAGCATGCTGCAGGGACACTGCTACATCGATGTACATAGCAGAACAATTCACAATAGCAAGACTGTGAAACCAAACTATATGCCCTTCAATAGATGAATGGATAAAAAAAATGTGGCATTTATACAGAATGGAGTATTGCTCTGCATTAAAAAATGACAAAAAATCATAGATTTGCAAGGAAATGGATGGCGCTAGAGCAGATTATGCTAAATGAAGCTACCCAATCCCTTAAAAACAAATGCCAAATGTCTTCTTTGATATATGGAGATTAACTAAGAACAGAATAGGTATGAAGAGGATGAGAAGAAGATTAACATTAAAACAGGGATGAGAGGTGGGAGGGAAAGGGAGAGAGAAGGGATATTGCATGGAAATGGAAGGAGACCCTGAGGGTTATACAAAATTACATACAAGAGGAAGAGAGAAGAAAGGGAAAAATAATACATGGGGAGAAATTTATTAAGGTAGAGTGGGTAGAGAGAGAAGATGGTGGGAGAGGGGAGGGGAGGGGGGATAGTAGAGGATAGGTAAGGCAGCAGAATACAACAGACACTAGTATGGCAATATGTGAATCAATGCATGTGTAATTGATGTGATTCTGCAATCTGTATACGGGGTACAAATGGGAGTTCATAACCCACTTGAATCAAAGTGACAAATATGATGTATCAAGAACTATGTAATGTTTTGAACAAGCATAAATAAAAATTTAAAAAAAAAAAGAAAACTAACTTCGGTGAATGATGCACGCGAATCCTAATATTTGTACAGTAACTGACCCAGTTTAACATCAATGCAAGTAGATTCCTATGGTACATAATGTGTATTTTGATGTTCATTTTTATTCAACACTGGTACATACTATTTCATCAGTTTATGCACATCACAGGATATATATTTCATCCACAATTTAGCAAATTTATAGGCATTTGTTTCACTTTCAATCACTTCCTGCTTCAGAACACATGGATTCCTCCATATTTCTTGATTGGTAATTTCATGAGACTTCTTTCCAAACACATTATTTTCGATCCATAATCACTTTTGAAGCAAAACTCACACACACTTCATGATAAAAAATAACCCTAAGATTACAATTAGATATATAACTGGTTGGAATTAATGATTGTATGTCAATATATGATTTCTTATATATTTTCAGATAACAATTCAATCCATTATTTAAAGTGTAACCAGTTATATTATTTATTTACAGTATGTTCTATTCATGCATTATCTCTATATTCATAGACACAGGGTACACCACTTTGTACCCCCAATACTAATTTATATGTCTTCAAATATTGCTCACAGAAATGGTGTAAAAAATACTCATGTCACATGATCTACATATATATTTTATCACAATAATTTTCTGGGCACAAAATGCAAAGGTCACACTTATGATTGTACCAAATCCTAAATGGAAGTTGAATATGGATTACTAAAAACTTCCATTTCCAGTTTGCCTAATGCTTTCAAATGTCATTTATATTGGTGACTACATATTTGTTTCTTCCTAAACCTATCACTCACTTTACAGTTGCCTGATTTTGTAATGTCTCTATTGATATCTTCTTTCCTATATTTTCCGCAGTTCATCATTGGGACTGACTCTTCGCATGTGCTGACATTTACATTCACTGTATAAATGAAACCCTATTGCTAAAGAACATTTGATCCAAATTTTATACTCACTCTTCTTCCTAAACCTACCGACTCTCTTCCTTATCCTACCCACTATCCCAATTTGAGTGGATGTTCTCTTCTACAATCAATCTTCCAAGGTACAAGGTCCTATGCCATTGATTATCAATTTATCTGAGACAACCGTGCAGAACATAATTAAAAGCTAAGTATCCCAATCAATGGCCTCATTCCCTTCTGCGCTACAAATCTTACCTAGATTTCTGTTTTCATACTTATATTTCACCTCTATAGTTTTATAAATATCACAGGTTCCCAATACCATTATTCATCCATCAGAATGATTCCGAACCCAAATTGAACATGTTATTAAAACCCTAACCATACACTGTTCCCTCAATCTAACTTTACAAAAGAGAAGGGATAGGGTTCGTCTTGCAATACAGCAATGTAGGGGATCTGCCACCTACTGAGAACCTCAAAGGTCCATGCATATTTGATCCCTGGAGAAGATGTAGGCAGCTATGAAAGACCTGAAAGACCAAAAATCATCTTCTATGGCAAACAACCTGTTCAGGATGAAGGGTTGTGTCTCAGTAAGCCTCTCTCTTCTTAATGTAGAGAAGATGGACCAAACCAGGCCTATGAGGAGAGCTGTTCCCGCAAACTGGTGTGGCCAATTTGGAAAGCAGTATGGTGATTCCTGGGAAAGCTTGGAATGGAACCACAATTTGACCCAGCTATTGCCCTTCTTGGACTATTTCCTGAAGACCTTAAAATAGTGTATACCTCTGGGATACTGCCACATCGATGTTCTTAGCAGTACAATTCACAATTGCTGCACTGTGGGCCCAACCTAGATGCCCTTCAATAGATGAATGGATAACAAAAATGTGGCATTTATACACCATGGAGTATTACCCAGCACTAAAATATGACAAAATCATGGAATTTTAAGGGAAATGGATGGTAATAGAGCAGATTACGCTTAGTGAAACTAGCCAATCCCTAAAAAACAAATACCAAATGTCTTCTTGGATATAATGAGAGCAACTAAGAACAGAGCAGGGAGGAAGAGCAGGAAGAAAAGATTTACATTAACAGAGACATGAGGTGGGAGGGAAAGGGAGAGAAAAGGGAAATTGCATGTTAATGGAGGGAGACCCTCATTGTTATACAAAATTACATATAACAGGTTGTGAAGGGAATGGGAAAATAAACAAGGAGAAAAAATAATTACAGTAGATGGGGTAGAGAGAGAAGATGGGAGGGGAAAAGAGGGGATCATAGAGTATAGGAAAGGTAGCAGAATGCAACAGTAACTAATAGGGCATTATGTAAAAATGTGGATATGTAACCAATGTGATTCTGCAATCTTTATTTGGGGTAAAAATGGGAGTTCATAACCCACTTGAATCTAATGTATGAAATATGATATGTCAAGAGCTTTGTAACGTTTTGAACAACCAAAAAAAGAAAAAAAAGTAGCCATGTATATGCCAATCGAAATTCATCATGATATATATATATATATATATATATATATATATATATATATATATATATATATATATAATCCACAGATGCAAAAATATTCATTTTACTGAACATGGATTTATGTATAATGTTATTGAACTAGGAAGCTCACCCATAGGTTGAATTTTCAGTTCAAACAGCGTTTAGGAGTAGTGATCTCTTCTCACAATTTGTATCTGCCAATTCAGCCACCTCACAAGTATGTATGTGTGATACCAGGTAGGATTCTCTATGTGCATATAAAAATACGTGTGCTACAGAGAAAGGGAGACTGGATTCCCATATTTGTTAACTTTAAAAACACATGTAGAATTATTTCAACAAAAAATTGACTAGATTTATAGCTCCTATACTATATAATGCAAAAGGCAATTCCAACTACACACCATGCCTCCTCTGAACGGCTTGTATTTCTATTCTGCTTGGGTTATGTTTCACCATCATATTAGGATTATTAGTCAGAGTCTAGTAGGGTATGGGTTAGTGTCAGGAATTCAGTATTTCAAATGGAAAATTGGAAAATGAATCCAATGTGTATGCAAATATGTGATATACAATAATCTTTCCACTCTCATCCAGAACAATGCTTTGACATTACCTTTGCCCCAAGTAAGACACAATTAGAGGATAAGAGTTAGAAATTCTGTGAATACTTATCTGGAATGGAAAATGATCAGGAGTTCACAACCTTGGAGGTGGTAGAGGAGTTTCCAAAAGGAAGGGACAGGGGTGATCACTCAACCTGATCTTTCATTAATATTGGGAGCCATCTTGCCTTAAAGCCATGGAAAGATAATTTTTGCTTTACTATAAATTACTGCAAATTCTGAACCTGCTTGGAATGCCTGCCCATGCCTTGAACTCACCCATGCCTGTCTTACTGACCAGATCACAGCCCTCTCTGAAACCTTACTGACACCTCATAAATATTGGCCTTCCCTGGCCAGACAACGACCCTCTCTGAGCCTCTAATGGTCCTCATAATTTCTGATGCTGGGGCCAGCAAATAAAAAATGTTAACTACAGTTAGTGTGATGCTTGTCAAAGTTCTGTTTTCTGATACTCCCTTTTTGTGTAACTTTTTGGGCTATAAAGCTGGGGTGTAGGAAAGGTGGGGATGCTGTCTTTTTCCCGCCGTTTTGAGAAGGAGAGTCAGCCTAGCCGGTTGAACTAATAAGCTTGCCTTAATTTGATTTTAATTGGAGTCAGTGGTCTTTTCTTGCATCCTGGTCTAACATTTTGGAGTTCCCCAGCGAGATGACGTGACCAGATCACAAGACCAGACTGCTGGAAATTCTGACGCTGGCCTTTCCTCCAGGGCTCAGGGCTGGAGAGCCAAGTTCCAAAGCCTTGGAGTGAGCCTTCGGTCCAGGGAGCACTGCAGTGAACCATCACACTAAAACTATTAGCAAGCACCTGGTGGAGGAGGCCTCCATTGGTAGGTGGTGCCTTTATAACATCTGATATCTGGTTAAGGGAGATGTCTTCTGATTACAGAGAGGTGGCCTGGGGAGGCTCACATGTACTCCTGTCCAGGACAGTAACAAGAATTGTTCTGTCCTCTGTTCTGTTCTGTATGGAATTTCTCTGAAAGGGTAGAAAGGTGCAGCCGGGCACGCAGGAGCTCCTACCCCGGAGCTTCAGCAAGACATTTCATTGCTCCTCAGTTTTTCTGTATCTTCACCAGGTTTCTGTTTCTTTGTGTTTTGTTTTGTGTTCTATATGTTTTTTGTTTGTTTGTTTTTGTGCATTTTGTTGTTTGATTTCTGTGGTAAAAACTTAAGGATATTGGACTTAAAAATGGGTAATAAAGCAAGAAAGCCTTACACCCTTTGGACTGTGTTCTAAAAAACTGTGATGAAGTTTACCCCCCTTTGTTAAGCAGGATGAGAAAAGCCCCTAGCTGGCAGCCTGGAACTCACCCACTTCAGAGGGCAATGCCTGCTGGCCACCAAGGAACAGAGTATCTCCCAGGATAACAATGGAAACTCCTTTAAAACCCCTTGTTGCTCCAGTTCAAGAGAGTCACAACCTTTGGGCAGAGTCCCCTGTGTTTCTGCTTTGTTAGCAAAGCAGCAAACCTCCCTTTTTATTTTTCTCAAACCTTGTCCTCATTATTAAATAGGTATTAATTCGCTTCAAGGTCAGAAACCGAAATTTAAGTTACAAATTTTGATAACCCCCCGACCCTGGAACTTCTTGAGAGGTGACTACTGAAATGTTAGGAGATGGAGCGAGATTGGGGTGGAACCAAACCAGAGGAGCTAGTCCCATAAGTAAAAGGAGGGACTGAGGGACTCCCAGCATCTACCAAAGCCCTGCTGCTTCAAGGAATTCCTTCCTTCGTTCCCTGCACTGTAAGGATTATGCCACCTCTGTCTTCTTAAAAAAAAGAAAAAGAAAAAGGGGACACTAAATGCAGTAAAGTCACCATGGAAACCCTTGATATTACATTTCAGCTTGCCCTCTGTGTAAACATCTGATCCCCTTGTGAGGACATCTATCCTGCCACTGGTGTAGGAAATTTTTCTCTTATCTGCTCTGTTTTTAAGGCTTCTGTCTGTCAGCCATAGTCTGGAGCTCCTTTCTGTCTGTCTTGTGTCTTTGTTTCTGGCCCTTTAAGACATGTGCAATAATGTGCTGATATTATAAATTGTTTCTTGGGAATGATATTAGTTCAATGTGGGTCTAAATGATGATGTTTTATTGTAACAATCTGGTATCTGGATGGGTTTTTGTAGCATTGCTCAATCTTGCAGTTAAAATTCGGGTTTAGGTAATTGTTTAGTTTATGATTTCAGATAATTCATGCCAGATAACTTAAATACTTAGGATGGAAAACTAAAGCACTCTACTTCCAAGTTGGCAAGTAACTTCCCAAACATTCAGTTTTATTTGTCACTAATTTTGAATTGGGTAGACTGAGAAAATATCAGAGTGTGTACCAGTGCATTAATTTGGACAAGGATAGTAAATCATAGTATGGTATCTGTTGACAAAAAAAGATGTAAAGATATAAAATTTTGTGAATTTCATCTTAAAATTGTATCATAATTTTCAACATCCGAACCTCAAAATTATGGTTAAAATGCCTTAGGCCTGAGGTGTCTGCTCAGAATAGCAGTTTTTCCCTGCTCCTTTCAGACCTCAGCCAGGACTTTTGTTGAAATGCAAATGAAAGAAGCCTGCAAGCTCAGTAGGAGACTGATCTGAGGCCTAAGGCAGGAAAAAAGGTAAATTGTATGGTATTTATTAATTACTGGGCAGTCATTTTTTCTAGGACTCTTATTTTTTTCCTTAGATTCTGTATTCTTTTTTTGAGCTCATGAATTTGATCCTACAGACCTAGGTTAATGTTTTTCTGATCAGCTCTATCTTTGACCAACAGTGGAGTTTTTGAAACATTGCAATGGAGATTTCAACTGCAAAAAGCTACAAGGCCTTTACTATTATTATGTGTGCACACTTTTGTTATGTGTTGTATGTCTATATATACATATATCCCTATATCATATATATGTTATACAAATTAACACATATAAGGAGCACTCATAAAAAAAACACTCATAAAAACAAATTTTAAAACGTGGATCCAAAGATCTTTAATTCAAGTGATTTAATTGGTACAATTTAAATTGGATAAACAGATAAAAATAAATGTCTTTAAATTTAACCTTACAAGTTTTTCTAGGTGTTCAAAAATCTAATAAAATATTAATGCCGACAAAAGGTCTAATATGCCTTGGTTCTAGGACTTTTTCTTCAACAAAAAATGGTACACTGTTCAATACATTTGTCTAATATTTTGATAAATAAGTAAAGTAAATTTGATATGGGATTACTCATTCATGAGTACTTTTGTTAGATATCTGATTGATTTACTAAGGTCTGTATAAGTTTGTCCTAAAGTCTGTATAAGATTGTAAAAATCAGTCATGTGTTTAAGAGACAAAAATTTCTTAAAACATAAGTTTACCCATAACATTGTGGTTATTAAGTTTTATTTTTCTAGAGCAAGCAACCATAAAAATTAAACAACTGATTAAATAAGAACTGTTATTTTAGAGCACTGTACTGCCATTTCTTTAAAAGCTAAACTTGGTTAATGTAGAAAAATCAATGCAATTGTGATGCTATTAATGTGCTCATATCTTCCAGGTATACAAGTCTGTAAGGTAGAAACTTTAAAAGAGCATTATATCAAGCTGGTGTTCTGAAGTTGTATGGTAAATATATATATATTGGGATTTATTTACCTGTTGTCAATAAGATATGTAAACTTTTATGTTACTTTTTATATTGGGGAACAATTTAAATGTGTTTTAAGTTAATGAGAGCCTAATCTATGTAAAGGTTAAAAACTTTCAGCCTTTTTTTAATTCATGTTTTAAATGCTATATCATATGGTGTTAGCTAATGTTCATGTGACCTCAAACAATTTATGTAAACTTTGTAAAATGATATTTAAAAAACAAAGATTAGCTTTAGAATTAAAACACTTAAGATTAATAAAGAGCCCTTCCTTACCTGAGATAAGGCTCTGTGTCCCATCTTATTATGTGAGAATGACTACGAAAGCAGTAGGTCAGATGTTATTTCATTTAAAGATATTTTCAAAAGTTTTTTTTTTCCTGTCAATATTACTAGCATCTCAAACAGAGGATATAATGTATAACTCAGCCAAAAATTTTAGGGTAGCTATTACATGAACTAAGTTTGTTTACTGTTGTTAATTTTATTTTGTAATTTCCTTATGGGTGATATAAAGATTCCCTGTTAGTGTTTTACAGAAGTGTTGCTTTAAGAACACAACATTGGTTAATTTAAGATAATTAGCCATCACCTACAAGACAGACAGAATAATACAGATCCCAAATAATAAAAAGATAAATAATTTTAAATTATAGACATTAAAGCCCAGTACTCTTAATATAAGTCTGTTAAAATTTATTTGATGGATGTTTAAGATTAGGATTTAAAATTAAAGTTATATGAAAAGGGAAAAGAAAACCAATATTTGGCTCTTGCCCTCTGAGTCAGTCTGTATCCAGGGAACAGCGGACTTCTCTAAAGAGCTTTGCAACTCTGAACCACATAACTTCCTGATCAGGGAGATTAATGAGACCACTGGAGAACAGAAAGCCAATCAGTGCATTTGCTAGGAAGAGGAGAGTCATCAGAGAAGGGAGACATCCCTGATGCTTCTGAGGGAAGCCACATGGTCAAGCAAGACCTGGACCCACCTAGCGCAAATGGCACTAGCAGAACTGAGAATCTCCTCTCAAGTTTCCCCAGAATTGATTCCCACAAAAGCTCAGCTGACTGTTAACAATAGATAGAAACAAAAGTCAGTTTGACTGCTTCATCTTAAACACTTAGAAAAGACAGTTAAAAACAAATTACAGCCATTCCTGGGCATTTTATATAATAATAGTAATAATAATATTTTAAGGTATACACTTTATGTTAGCCTTCCAAAATAAGTAAGACTGGAGGCTACAAAGAAGGATTCTCAGACAGGAATGCCTGATTACTATAAAAAGAGACTATCAAGATTATCTGCCAGAGGCAGAAGTTTTTAGTTTAAGGCCTACAGATATTCTTAACCTAAACACATAGGCTTGGTATTTGTTAGTATGATTATCCAGCAATGAGTAAGAGAATTAAAGGTTTCTCTATTAGACACAGAGGTCATACTAGTAAAAGTATTTTGCAAGATCAGATGACATTAAATTATTAAACTGAATCTTATGGGGAGGGACAAATGTAACACTAAAAGTTAAATATTAAGTTGACAGTTCTGATAACTGGGGATATTAAAGACTGGTGAGGGAACTTCTATACAGTGACATGTTCCAGCTGCTGCAACATTTATTAAGTACTCATGTTTTTTTGTTTCTCTCATAGAGGAACCCATCCCCAGATGGCTTTACTACCTGTTCTTCCCCAACCAGACTTCAAACCTAACTGACTTCTAAAAGGCAACTAATGTCCCTCAGGCGGTGCCCCCTCACATCACCCTCTCTCAGCTCAGAAGAAGTCTAAATGAGTGACGCCTCTCTTCTTACAACAATGGAGAAAAAAATAAATAGAATATCAATGTAAGTAATTAATTAAGTCAGGTAAAATCAGGGAGACCTGTTTCTGGGTGAGTTCAAAAAATCGGGAGACTGTTACCTGAGGGATTAAAATTCCCACAGTGCTCTTCCTACCCAATCAAATATATGAAAGGAACACATTAGAAAAGGGGGGAATGATTGACCCAACCTGATCTTTTATTAAAATTGGGAGCCATCTTGCCACAAAGCCATGAAAAGATAATTTTGGCTTAACTATAAATTACACCAAATTCTGAACCTGCTTGGAATGCCTGCCCGTGCCTTGAACTCACCCATGCCTGGCTCTCTGACCAGATAACAGCCCTCTCTGAAACTTTGTTGACACCTCATAAATATTGGCCTTCCTTGGCCAGACGACACACTCTGAGTCTCTAATGGTCCTCATAAATTCTGATGTTGGAGCCAGCAAACAAAAATGTAAACTACCATTAGTGTGATGCTTGTCCGAATTCTGTTATTTGTAACCCCACTTTTGTGTAACTTTCTGGGCTATAAAGCTGGGCAGCTCTCCTGTTCCCGACGTTTTGGGAGGGAGAGGCAGCCAGGGTGGTGGAGATAATAAGCTTGCTTTAATCTGATTTTAATTGGAGTCAGTGGTCTTTTCTTGCAACCTGGTCTAAAACGTAAACACTACACAAACCTGGAGCTCTGCCGGACTAAAGACTTCTTGAGAAACTGCCTTTGACGATGGGCACTCGACATATATGTTGTTGTCAGAAGCTTTAGCTTCCATTCAAATGAGACCATCAATGCTGGGTCTACATCTATGAGACCTGGAGGACATTGTTTCAATTTTTTCAGAGAACATGAGGCAGCAGTGCTGACTTTTCTCTGTAGGTAAACTGTGGCCACTGAAAGCTAAGTGTCTCTGCATGTGGACTGTGAAGCCATTTGGTCATCCTCCACTTTTCATGGTGTTTCTTTCTACTGCACTGGGAGTTTGGTATTTGCTTCATGAAATGCAATGAGTTAAACTGGGACACAGTGATGGAGGGAGTCCTGTCACGTGTGGTGGGTCAGGGTCTGCAGGAGAATGCACCAACCAGGCTTCTATCCCACATAGCTTGTCCCTTTGCCCATAGCAACCTGATTCTAAACATTGCCCTGAAACGTCTCCTTATAACAAAATGCCTTTAATGGAGAGGTTTCAGACATATAAGTGATTCCTGACTGTAACATGTTAGCCACAAGTCATTTGGAAGTCAATGCCAGAATCACATGTCCCGACCACAGATGTTTTATCACACAACTGCACACAACAGCTCTTGACCCACTACTCAGCAGGCCCCAACTTACTGGCATCGCTGTTCTACACCATTTTCATAAAATCCAGTCAGTCAAGGCACTGTCTGGTACACTCAGGATCAGAAACTGTACATCCAAAGGTTCTCCAGTGGCAGGTGGCCATGGGAAGTTCAAAAATTTCATGGTATTTATCTAGCCATTTTCAAAGATGAAGTTGGAGAAACTGTGGGTTTCAATTCATTAAGGAACCATTAAATTTAGAGGAAGCACATTTCAATGAATAATCTAGAGAACTCTCACAGGCAAGTGTTCCCAAAGACTGGCCAAAAGGTCACATGAAGCCAGCCCCATTGAGGTCTACAATGTAAGGTACATGTGTGTTTTGACTCCCAACTATGGCTTCCAAGTCTTTCAGAATAAAATCATGTGATATCCTGGCTGAGATTCCCAGTGCTCTGTGGAAAGCCACTCTGGGCTTAGATCTCAGTGTCCAAGGGCGACTCTCATGTGTGGCCTCCTAAAATCCCAACACAATTCATGGCAATACTTCTCTGAAGTCAGTTCCATAACGCATTCTCTAAGAGGAATCACACCAGAGTTCAAGCCCAGGTGGACCCAGGCATCTCTTACAACCACCACACAAATGAACACAATTAAAACTAAAACACTCCCACATGCTCCTCATCTTCTTCCACATAGACACTCATCATAAACTCTGGCTGGATGTTTCCATGAAGGGCACAGCCCAATACACTGTTCAAAATAAGCACCCTTGCCCCTCATTTGCCTAAAGTCAGGGTGGCCTGGATACCCTTGCTGTGAACCAAGAGTGATCAAATAGGCTTGCCCTATATCTGATCTGCTTCTCCAATTTGAGGCCTAATGACTGTCTGGGATAGATTCTTTATGTGAATTGGTGTCATAGAAAACCCAAGCCCCTATCGACCTGCCTCTGCAGGGATTTGAAGAACTGATTTGACCCAAATGATCCCTATTCTCACTTGATTTAGCTCAGGAAGCTTACAGAGGAAAGTGAGAGACTTCATCCACAATGACTGCTCTTTCGGCCATTTTGGTTTTGGATGCACACTTGGAAACTTTCTTTAGATCCATCAGGTGCTGAGAATCTAAGCCACTGCCACCACACCAGGCCAAGTGGCTGTTCCAGACACATCCCTTTCCAAAGCAATTAAGCAAAGAGCCACAGGTGATGCCCATTCATTTCCATTTGAAAACTGTTTTCTTCAGGCTTCACAAAGGGGTGGCCTGAGGCAAAGACCTTCCTGACATTCAGGGTAATAGAAACATAAGTAGGCAAATGGCCCAAAGCAGGGTTTCTCCACTGAGACTTTACTGGTCACACTGATATCTGAGTTTTCTGAGATGCTCCCATTCCCTTCAGCTATCCAGTACATGGCCATGTAACAGAGCTTGGACGTGGTACATATCTTGGAAACAAAACCATGAGGATACTCTGGAGAGTGGCCAGTATTCAGGGAGAAAAGAGGAACTTAGGAAGATAGTAGCTGTTCACCATCCATTAGGCAAGCCACACTCCATTCTTAAATTGGGTGGGAAGAATGCTGGGAAGCTTTATACTAGACAGGACACAACCATTGATGCATTCGCATTTCAAATGTCTACAACCACGGATACAGTGGGATACACAGACATAGAAACACTCGTGTTGTCAAACGACTTTCTAGAAACTTTCCAGTCCAAACATACAAACCGCCATTCCTACCTATTCTCAGAACATGAGACAAAACCACAAACTCACACTGACACCCACAACAGCACCTCCTTCCCCCAAGTATGACTGTGACTATCCTGAGTGTCCTCTGACTGGTGGGCCATACTATGTTCCCACGAAATGGCCTGTCCTATCTCAGATCTGGTCTTCTTTGCAAACTTTTTGAAGTTGTCAGGAGCCATGGTTGAGCCACTACCTGCTTTCTCAGAAAAAGCCGCTCTTCAGAGCTCTCCTGAAATTTGAGCATCATCTCATAAGTAGGTATCAAGAAACAATGACTCTGTCTTTGGTAAATTCAAACAATTGAGACCACTGGGACTGAAACTAAGACTTGTTCTGGGTGCATGGCTTCCTGGATCCCATGTTCAGAGAGTTCCATCACCAAGGAAGTGTGGTAGGTCACTTCCTTCAGGAACTGAATGAGGTCACTGCCATGGAAAACCACTTTGTCCTAACAGTTGCTTCCAATGGTCCCATGAGATGGAGGCTGTCCCTACTTCCTGTGACACTTTCACAAGTTAGAATGGTATATCAACCATAGGCATCTGGGAACAGCTCTGTACACAGGCCTGGTTTGGTCCATTTAATCTACATTAAGAAGAGAGAGGCTGATTCAGACACATTCCTTCATTCTGACCAGGTTGTTTGACATGGAAGTTGACATGGATTTGACTTTTGCTCTCTCAGGTCCTTCATAGGTAAAAAGGTCGGTCAAAAGTCGGAGGAAAAGACCACCAAGAGACTGTCTCATGCCACAGCAAAGGGTTTATTGGGCGTCCAGCATGCTGCGGCTCAGAGCTATCTTCAGAGGAGCAAAGAACAAAGAGCCCCAAGAACAACTTGAGCAGAGTTTATTTACATTCTTTAGAGAGGGCAGGGACTTTGCATACATCATAGCCTCCTTTAGCAAATCAACATACCACGGGAAAATCAAATAACAACCCAAAAACATGATTAGCATATTCATTGGCAGGAAGAGGTCGGACAGGGGGTGATTGGTTAGCGCTGAGAAGGGGTATACGTTTAAACTGATTGGTTGAAGCCCTGAGATGTATACGTGATGAGCTGCACGGTTTCTGGGAAGGGGTTGTTTAGTAACTAGGTGGTCAGGGAAGATTTCAACACAATCTAATTGGCAGTTTCGGGAATTGTCTTAACTGCCACAGGAATTTCAGGTTCTGAGTGCAGCTTGGAAACTTTACAAAACCTGGTTCTTTAAGTTTCAATTTTAATTTCTTTTATTCTTTCATTTCCCACTCCTTTTTCTTACTATATTTAATCTTAAAAGCAATGAATCATAATTATTGCGGGGTCTCACACTCTATTTCTGCCAGTGGAGCGTATTTCTGTCTGATTACCATGAGTTTTTCCTGCCCAATTTGAGCCTGGAGAAAGGAAACTATGGGGTTAAGCAAACAAGGTCCCAAAGTAAGCAACACCATAAGGATGATCAGGGGTCAATCTAAGCCTGATAGGAGTGTAGTTAACCAGGGGGACTGGGTAAACCATGACTCAAACCACCCTTGTTGAATCTCCCTTTCTCTCTGGTGCTCTTCAAGGCATTTTCTCAATTTACTCATGGATTCTTTTACAACTCCAGTATGGTCAGCATAAAAACAACATTCTTCTCTCAGTGCAGCACAGAGGCCCCGCTCCCTCATGAAGAGGAGGTCTAATCCTCACCTGTTCTGTAAAACAACTTCAGAGAGAGAGTTTAAGGATTCCTACAGCACTGTGATGGAGGTCTCTAATGTCTTCCAGTCTTGATCTATTGCTGTTTCTTATCAGGCCATTTGTTGTGACCCATGGATCATAGCAGCTGTTCCCATACCCACTCCTGCAGCAGCTCCTATCCTCAATAGGATGGCTAGAGTAAGGGACACTGGATGCCAGCAAAATCAGGTTGTTTGTCCCCCTAGTAGACCTTAAAATGATTCTGCATCATAATAAAGCACCCTGGGGAGTATCTGCACCATTACACGATAATTTACAGAGCTGTCAAATACATGGGTTGAAATGCAAGGAGTTCTGACTGTGTGGAGTTCAGTACAATTAAGGTTCCTTTAATTAGTTCCCAGGGGCAGGAGTCAGCTGTACTCTGGACTGGGGAAGTAGGCAAAGATGGAAACTGGGAAGTATGAGATGGTAGAGGGGTTCTGTTAGATCTAGGCATGGGAGGTTTTGGAGGCTTAATTCCTGGCTTGAGGGGATTTTGCCCTATTGCTGTGGGATTTTCTTCCTTTTTAAGCAGGATGGTGAACCAGTGACCAACGTCATAACGAGGGCCATAAATATAGAATCGCATTTTCCACGTATTTCCCATAGACCATGTTGTTCTGAGGTAGCCCCTTCCTTTGGAAGTGAAAGTTATATTGAAGGGGTAACATAGACTATTCTTTCCACAGCGAGTTTTTGACACAAATTGGCTAGCGGCACATTTCTTGGGATCAAACCAGGTGTCATTTTTTCCTACCTGAATGATACTGTCTGGGGAGTTTGGGTTCAACCATGTAGCTCCCGTTTGTTCACAACCCCAAGATCTAAAATAAAAGTCACTGGGTCCTCCACAGGTTTGGGCCTGTTTGCGACTTCGGAAATCAGCTGGGCACACATAAAAATCAAGACTGGCTAGTTTACACCTGAGCTGGGGAAGATGATATCCATAATTCATGGGGTAAGGTGGTCTATGTTGCCCTGGTTTGGGTTTGAGTGGAATCTGTGTGGGGTCCTCTATGTCAGGGAGATCCCAGTCAGAGAGGCCTATGGCAAGCTGACAAATGTCCAGGTAGAGAGATGGCCACCAAGTCCATAAGAGAGCTGTATGTGAAATAGACCACACTACTTGCCCAGTTTGATTTATAGCTTGCCATTGTTGCTGAACAGGCTGATGGGGATTAGGACTGCTGGTGATCAGGGGAAGAATCCATAGCCCTACCCACACGACGGACACGCAACTTGAGAAGGTTACCAGTCTGTTCCAGTTTCCAGCCGGAGGCTGGACAGGGCGCAGGCTTGAGATGGGTGGCATGGATGAAGGAAGTGATTCCATCCACTTTCACCACTGTAGGTGTTATAAGCAGCACCTGGTATGGTCCTTTCCAGCGGCGTTCCAGGGATGATACCTGATGACGTCTCACGTAGACGCAGACTCCTACTTGATATCGATGTGGGGTTCCCTCGTCTCCAGGCTGATAAGCAGTGGAAAACTGTTTCCACAGGTATCGCTGGGTGCTGTGTTTGTTCATGGGATTTAAGTCTGTCAAGCAAGGGGGTGTGAAAGGAATCATTAAGTCTCAGAGTTGGGGTTAGGTCCCTTACTGGAGGAGGGGCACCATAGAGAATTTCATAAGTGGTGAGTTTACACAAAGAGGCAGAGGGTGTATTTCTTGCACGAAACAGTGCTTAAGGCAGGAGCATACTCCAATTTTTTATGCCGGTCTCCAAGCTTAATTTCGTTAAAGTCTCTTTGATGGTTCTAATCATCCTTTCTACCTGTCCTGAGCTCTGGGGTCTATAAGCACAATGTAACTTCCTATTAATCTTCAGGGTCCTGGAGAATCCCTGACTTACCTGGGCAAGGAATGCCGGTTCATTATTGGACCCTATTACCTTAGGCAGGCCGAACTTTGGAAAAATGTCTTCCAGAATCTTTTTGAGCACCGTCTGAGCCGTTTCTTTCTTCATGGGGAAGGCTTCAACCAATCCTGAAAGAGTATCTACAAAGACTAGGGGATATTTAAGTCCATACCTTCCTGGCTTAAATTCAGGAAAAGTCCACTTCCCAGAATTGTCCTGGTCTGGTTCCTCGTAAGCGCTTCCCTGCAGGAAGCTTGGATGGGTAAGCATTAACTAATTGGCAGACTTGACAAGCTCTAGTCACCTGCTAAGCTATTTCTTTCCTCTGTGAGTCAGTCAATAATAAATCCTTTCTTTGGTCCTTTAAGAGTGTCTATATCTTCTTTGAGATTAAGTGGGTGAGCTAGTGTACGTCTTTGACATAAAGGTGGGCTTTTTGAAATTGTAAACTTGGCTCTGTAGCGTCCCAGAGTTCTGTATCTGTCTCCTCAGATGATAAGTTGCATGAATGTTCCAGTGTGGCCAAGTCTCCTGAATGTTGATCCCCCTGGTGTGGAAAAAGTTAACAGAGTCACTCCGTTTAGGGCTGCCAATTAAGCTTCCTCATCTGCCCTTCTGTTTATAAATGCAACGAGGTCATTTCCCTTCTGGTGCCCTGGACAGTGCACTATAGCTAGTTCCTTAGTGCCCTGCACTGCTGAGAGAAGGTGGAGGATCTCAAATTTGTTCTTTATTTTTTTCCCAGTGGAGGTTAATAGCCCCCTTTGCTGGTAAATAGCCCCGTGCACATTAGCATTGCCAACTGCATAGCGGCTATCAGTGTATATGGTGGCCCTTTTGCCTGTTGCTAGTTCCAATGCTTTCGGAAGGGCAATCAGTTCTGCCTTTTGGACTGATGTCTCTTCTGGGAGACCAGAGGATCAGATGACATTAGTTTTGCTAACTACTGCTGCTCCAGCCTGCCACATACCATCTTGGAGGAAGCTGTTCTCTTTCGTAAACCATACGACTTCAGGGTGAGGCTGTGGCTGGATCCTACAAGTCTCGTCCTATACTAGTTTCCTCTGCCAGTATGTGTTGACACTCATGAGCAACAGGTCCTGATGATTCTTCTGGCAGCCAGGTTGAGTGGAGCAGAAGGTCCAAGAGTTATTCTGTCTTTGCTAATCCAGAGGCTCTGGTAGTGGTTTATTCTGGAGTTTGATAGTCACCTCTCTGGAGGTTGACAGATGATGCTCTCCAGGGCATGGGGGGCTATAATGGTTAGCTTCTGTCCCAACGTTCATTAATGAGCATCTTTTATTAGAAGCGCTGCCGCTGCTATAGCTCTTAAGCAACAGGGCCACCCAGTAGCCACTGGGTCCAGTTTTTTTGATAAGAATGCTACCGGCCTTTTCCAAAGTCCCAAAGTCTAAGTGAACACTCCCCGTGTTATTCCTTTCTTTTCCTCGATGTAGAGAGTGAAGGGTTTATCTATATCTGGGAGTGCTAAGGCCGGAGCAGATAGCAGCACCTTTTTTTGACATTATCAAAAGCTTGTTGGTGCTCAGGGTTCCATTGGAATTGGGCATTCCACTTTATCAGCGGGTATAAAGGGGCAGCCAGAGAGGCGAACCCAGGAATCCATCACCTGCAAAAGCCAGCAGTCCCAAGAAACTCTCTGAGTTGTCTCTTATTAGATGGGGGTGGTATCTGCACAATGGTTTGTTTTCTGTTCTCAGTGAGCCATCATTTGCCACCCCTAAGAGAATAACCCAGGAAGATTACTTCTTGCTGAAAAATTTGGGCCTTTTGGCAGAAGCCCTATATCCAAGCCGAGCAAGCTCGGATAATAGTGCTTGGGTCCCAGACTCATAGTTCTCCTTGGTGTCCGCTGCCAGTAGCAGATCATCCACATATTGGAGTAGGGTGACTTCGGGGTGTGCAGTTCTGAAGTCATTTATGTCCCTGTGGAGGGCTTCATCAAAGAGAGTGGGGGGGGGTTTGAACCCCTGTGGGAGTCTAGTCCAGGTTAGTTGGCCAGATGTTCCAGTTTCTGTGTCTATCCACTCGAAAGCAAACAGCAACTGACTGTCCTTATGTAGGGGCAAGCAGAAGTAAGCATCTTTTAAGTGCAGTACAGTGTACCATTCCCGCTCCAGATTCAGAGTGCTAAGCAAATTATATGAATTGGGTACTGTGGGGTGAATGTCCTGAACTCTGTTGTTGATGTCTCTTAGGTCTTGAACAGAACTGTAGTCCCTAGTTCCTGGCTGTCTTACTGGTAGCAGGGGATATTCCAGGCTGATTGACAGGGCCTTAGGACACCAAGGGCCAATTATTTCTGAACATGGGGACTTATCCCATCCTTAGCTTCTTTGCTTAGAGGATATTGTTTAACACTGATTGGAGAGGCAGAGGCTTTTAATTCTACTACTATTGGAGGTTGTTTTATGGCTAGACCTAACCCAGCAGTTTCTGCCCAGGCATTAGGATAATCTTTTATCCATTTCTGTTGTAGTTTGCCTCTTTGATCAGTCCTAGGGGGCACGAAGTGTTGATGTTCATCTTCTACAGACAATGTCAATTCTGTGACTATGGGAGTTTTTACTGAAGGTTTTAGAACATCCACTTGGGGACCATCAGGGTTAAAGGTTACTCTAGCCCCGAGTTTGGTAAGCAGATCCCTGTTCATCAATGGGGCTGGGCATTCTTGGATTACTAGGAAAGAGTGGTGGACTTTTCATTTTCCTACTTCCATAATCCTTTTAGTTGTCCAAGCCCGATATGTAGTGCCATTAGCCCCTTGAACTAGGGACCATTAATTTGATATGGGGCCCAGTGAAGCCTTAAGGGCTAAGTATACTGCTCCTGTATCCACTTCAAAGTTAACTGGAGTCCCCTCCACTTCAAATGTTACCCTGAGCTCAGGGAGGGGATCCGAGCCCTGACATTCCTAGTCCTCTTCTAGAGTCAGCATGGCGGGCTGCCGTGGCTTCTTCTTTTTGGGGCACTCTTTGACTCAGTGTCCTTTTTCTCTACAGTAGGCACATTGATCTGAGGCCAGGTACAGCCTTTGGCGTGGGCCCAAGTATCCCTTTATGAATCCCTGCTTTTTAATTTCTGGCTTATTTGCTACTGTGAAGAAAACCTTAGCCAATGCTTTTGTCTGCCTTTTGCTCCTTTCATCCTCCTTTTGTTCCCTTTCCTTCTCACTCCTCTGTTCCCTCTCCTCCTCAGTTTCTCTCTTATAATATACTTATATACTTATAATATATACTTATAATATATATCTTATACTTTCTCAGCTTCTCTGTCTTAATCTCTTAAGGTCGTATTTTGTAACCCATCTAGACATTGTAACATTCTCTTAATATCTTGGGCAGCCTGCTCAATAAAGGCCATTGTAACAAATGCCTTTTGGTCATCTGCCTGAGGATCAAAAGGAGTATATTTTCTATATGCTTCCATAATTCTCTCCAGAAACATAGAGGGAGACTCATTAGGCCCTTGGATAATCTCTCTTACCTTGGCCAAATTGGTCGGCTCTCTGGCGGCCACTTGGAGACCCGCAATTAGAGCCCGGCAATAAGTGGACAGATGCTTCCTACCTTCAAAGGTGTTGGGGTCCCAGTTGGGTCGGTTCATAGGCCCATAGGGATGGAGAGAGAGCATCACAGGGGCTTCTGAGTTTTCTATTATCCGTCGCCGGTGGGTTTCTTTAGGTTGCCCAGCTTCCTCCAGGGGAGGAGGGGTTGCTGCTGCTGCGGGGAAGTCCCCTGGAGGGCTTGGGTCTGGCCCAATTGCCTCTAGCAGTGGAGAGGCTGAGTCAGCGGTGGGAGGATCATCAGGAACTGTGTTGGGGGTTGGGAAGGGAGAGTAGATGATAAGGAGGGGGTGGAGTGTCCAGTCTTGTGACTCAGGGAGAATGGAAGGAAGAGGGAGAGGAGCGGAAAGTTTGAATGATAGGAATGTGGGGGAAGGAGTATATGGCTGTTGATATGGGTGGCCACGTGGCCCTGGCTGAATGACAATATCTCTGAATTTTCGGATTAGAGGAAAGTGGAAGGATTCTTCCGGGGCCATCCGAATTCGAGGATGGGCCATTCTGAAGCACAGAGAGTCTGCCAGGTACGGTGTTTTACTGAAAAAGAAAGATTCTGGGCCCTTGAGCGGACATCAGTCCAATGATCAAGGGTCAGAGACAGAGAAGAGGAAGTGCTTTGTCCCATAGTGGGAGTTACTCAAACAGGGACAGTGAAGACACAAACACAACACAGACAAAGACAAACAGTAAACGTTTAACATGAGTCCATGACAAAGATTAGAACAGAGTAACTGGCAAATATTGATGGGTTAGACAATAAAGACAGACAGTAAACTCAACATGAGTTCAGAACAATGACCAAAACTGAGTTACCGGCAAAACCTGATGGGCTGGCAAATCGAATCCTGAAGCAAAACATAACCGAGTTGAGGAAACTACTATTCCTTGAATTCCCTAGTCCTCCGGAGTGTCCCTCAGGGACGTGACCTTGGCTCTGTGACACGTCTGTCACACCATAGGAGAGAGCTAATGCTCTTCACCAACAGCCATTTTGCCACACCCTAGCCTGAAACACAAAACCAGAAAGAGGAGCCTTACTTACCCCGAAAGGAGTCCCTTGAGGTCTTCCGTCCACCGCTGCCGGATATCTCACCTGGGGCCTCCAGATGAAAAGGTGCTGCGAACGTCAAAGGAAAAGACAACAAAGAGGCTTTCTCATGCATCAGCAAAGTGTTTATTGGGGGTCCAGAATGCTAGGGCTCAGAGCTCCCTTCAGAGGAGCAAAGAACAAAGAGCCCCGAGAACAACTTGAGCAGAGTTTATATACATTCTTTAGAGAGCTCAGCGACTTTACATACATCATAGCCTCCTTTAGGAAATCATCATGTACCACGGGAAAATCAAATAACAACTCTAAAACATGATTAGCACATTGGCGGGAAAAGTTGGGGCAGGGGGTGATTGGTCAGCCCTGAGAAGGGGTACACATTTAAACTGATTGGTTGAAGCCCTGAGATGTATACGTGGTGAGATGCATGGCTTCTGAGAAGGGGTTGTTAAGTAACTAGGTGGTCAGGGAAGATTTCAACACACATCTAATGGGCAGTTCCAGGAATTGTCTTAACTGCCACAGGAATTTCAGGTTCTGAGCGCAGCTTGGAAACTTTACAAAACCTGGTTCTTTACATTTCAATTTCAATTTCTTTTATTCTTTCAGAACCTTACAGTGGAAGGTGAGAGACTTCATTCACAATGACTGCTCTTTTGGCTATATTGGTTTTGGATGCACACATGGGATCTTTTTTTTGATCCGTCTGTTGCTGATAATCTAAGCCACAGCCTCACACAGGGCCAATAGCCTGATTAAGACACATGTCTTTCCAAAGCAATTACTTCTCTGAGGTAAGTTTCAGAACTCAGTCTCTGAGGAGAATCACACCAGTGTTCAAGACCAGGTGGACCCAGTCATCTCTTCCAACCGCCACACAAATGACCACAATTATAACCAAAACACTCTCATATGGCACTCATCTTCTTACATATATACACTCATTATACCCTTTGGCTAGAGGTTTCCATGAATGGCGCAGCCCAAGAGAGTGTCCAAAATAAGATCCCTTGCCCATCATTTGCCTAACCTCAGGGTGGCCTGAACACCCTTCCTGTGAACCAGGATTGATCACATAGTTCTTCCTTTAATACTGCTCTGCTTCTCCAATTTGAGGCCTACTGACTGTCAGGTTTAGATTCCTTATGTGATTTGGAGTAATTAAAAAACCAAAGCAACTTTGCAGGGCTTTAAAGAACTCATTTGAGCCAAAGGATCCCTATTCTCACTTGGTGGAAGTCAGGAAACTTACAGAGGAAGGCGAGAGACTTCATCCACAATGACTGATCTTTTTGCCATTTTGGTTTTGGATGCACACATTGGATCTTTCTTTAGATACATCAGGCGCTGATAATCTAAGCCACAGCCTCACACAGAGCAACAAGGCTGATTCAGACACATACTTTTCCAAAGCAGTTAAGCAAAGAGCCACAGGTGATGCCGATTCACTTCCATTTGAAAACTGTTTTCTTCAATATTCACAAAGGGGTGGCCTGAGGCAAAGACCTTCCTGAATTCAGGGTAACAGAACAATAAGTCAGCAAATCCCAATGCAGGGTTTCTCCACTGAGACTTTACTAGTCACAATGATATCTGAGTTTTCTGAGATGCTTGCAATTCCCTTAAGCTATCCAGTACATGGCAATGTCACAGAGCTTGAATGTGGTACATATCTTGGACAAAAAACCATGAGCCTATTCTGGAGAGTGGCCAGAATTCAGGAAGAAAACTGGAACTTAGGAAGATAGTGGGTGTTGCCCATCGAAAAGCAACCAGCAGTCCTTTCCTAAAATGGGCAGGATGAATGCTGGGAAGCTTTCTACTAGACAGGATACATCCATTGATCTATTCTGTTTTCTAATGTGTACAACCAAGGACACAGTGGGATACACAGACACAGACACACTCGCCTTGTCAAAGGACTTTCTAGAAACAGTCCACTCTAAACCAAACAAACCGCCTTTCCTACCTATTCTCAGAACATGAGACAAAACCACAAACTCACACCCACACTCAAAAAGTCACCTCCTTCCCCCAAGTAAGTCTGTAACTATCCAGAGTGTCCTCTGACTGGTGGGCCATACTATGTTCCCCCAAAATGGCCTGTCCTGTGTCAGGTCTGGTCTCCTTGTCCATCTCTGTGAAGTTGTATGGAGCCTGTGCTGACCACTACCTGCTTTCTCATTAAAGGCCCATCTTCAGAGCTCTACTTGCATTTTGTCATCCTCAAACCATTAGGTACCAAGAGAGACAGACTCTCTCTTTGGTAAATCCAAACAAGTAAGTCCACTGGGAATGGGACTGGGACTGGCTCTGTGTCCCTGGCTTCCTGGATCCCAAGTTCAGAGAGTTACATCACCAAAGAAGTGAGGTAGGTCAATTCCAACAGGAAGGGAATGAGGTCACTGCCTTGGCAACCACTTTGTCCTAACACTTGTTTCCAAGGGTCCGTTGAGATGGAGGCTGCCCCTACTTCCTGTGACACTTTCAGAAGTTAGAATGGTATATCAACCGTAGACACCCAGGAGAAGCTCTCCACACAGGGTTGGTTTGGTCCATCTTCTTTATATCAGTAGGAGAGAGGCTGATTCAGACACATCACTTCATCTTGAACAGGTGGTTTGCCATGGAAGATAACTTTTGCTCTCTCAGTTCCTTCATAGCTGCTACATCTTCTCTAGGGATCATTTCTGCATCAAACTTTGAGGTTCTCAGCAGGTGGAAGATCCCCTACATTCCTGAATTGTAAGACCAACTCTGTCCCTGCTCTTTTGTGAAGTTAGATTGAGGGAACAGTGTATGGTTAGGGTTAATAACATATTCTATTTGGGTTAGGAAACATTCTGCGGGATGAATAATGGTATTGGGATCCTGCGATATTCACAAGAATATATAGGTGAAATATAAGTAGGAAACCTGAAATCTAGGTACGATTTGAAGCCCTGAAGGGCATTGGGCCCTTTAGTGAGATACTTAGCTTTGAATTATGTTCTGCACAGATATCTCAGATAATTTGATGTGCAATGGCAGAGGACCTTGTACCTTGGATGATTAAATGTCCTAGAGAACATCCAGTCAAAAAGGAATAGTCGGCAGGATTAGGAAGGTAGTCAGTAGGTTTAGAAAAAAGAGTGAATATAGGATTTGGACGAAAGTTTCATTAGCAATAGGGTTTTGGGTAGAGAGTGAACGTAAATATGAGCACATATGAAGAGTCAGTCACAATGATGAACTGGGGAAAATATGTAGGAAAGCAGATATCAATAGAGACATTAGGAAATCAGGCAAAGTATAATGTAAGAGGGTTAGACATTTTCAACATGGTTGAAGTTGAATATATAATCTTAGGAAAAAAGACATATGTTGCCTCCAACAGGTTTGACATTTGAGAGCATTAGGCAACCTGGACATGGTTGTTTTTAGTAATCCATGCTCACTTTCCATTTTGCTTTGGTGAAAGGTTAATTAAATAGGCACTTGTCACTTCCTGTTTTTCTGTATGCTTAACAAACCGCTGTTGCAATCTTGAGAACTGTTTGCTAATTTTGTTCCCAGAATGTGCTGTCCCCAACTGCCAAACTGCAGAATATACTCCCTCACCCGGGTGCACGCAAACCGCACACTCGCCTTGACCCATCAATAAATTTTCCTTTCTGCCCTCTCCAAGAAAAGTATATAAGCTCTGTTAAAGCTGTTCTCAGGGCTCTCTGCTCTATTCAAGTGAGCTCTGAGCCCCAGCATGCTGGACCCCCAATAACCTCTTTGCTGTGGCAGAGTGAAAATGGTATACTGTTCTGTACTTAAAAGATGCTTTCTTTTGCTTGCCTCTGCATAAAGATAATCAGTTGCTGTTTGCTTTTGAGTAGATAGACCCAGAAACCGGAACGTCTTGTGAACTAACTTGGACTAGACTCCCAAAGGGGTTCAAAAACTCCCCCACTCTCTTTGATGAAGCCCTTCACAGACACCTCAACAACTTCAGAACTACGCACCCCGAAGTCATTCTGCTTCAATATGTGGATGTCCAGCTACTGGCAGCCAACACCAAAGAAAACTGTGAGTCTGAGACCCAAGCACTATTATCTGAGCTTGCTCAACTCGGGTAGAGAGCTTCGGACATAAAGGCCCAAATTTGCCTGCAAGAAGTAATCTTCCTGGGGTATTCCCTTCGGCGCGGTAAATGATGGCTCACTGAGCCCAGGAAACAAACCGTTGTGCAGATACCACCCCCATTTAACAGGAGACAACATAGAGAGTTTCTTGGGACTGCTGGCTTTAGCAGGTTATGGACCTGGGTTTGTGTTCTTGGCTCCTCCTTTATACCAGCTGTTAAATGAGAATGCCCAATTCCAATGGACCCTTGAGCACCAGCAAGCTTTTGATAACATCTAAGAACACTAACACTGAACTCCTCAACTTCACTGAGCCCAGGCTGCAATTTCAGAAAGCCCTACACTACGTTAAAAATGTACATCAACTCAATCAACTTGGTTCAAAAAAACTGCAGGCATTACTGTAGGATCAAGAACAGAGTTTTAGACTAACTCACTCACAGTGAAAGGAAATAATTGAATGGGTAACAAAAGCCTGTCAGTTCTGTCAATTGGTTAATGCTTACCCTTCCAAGCTTCCTGCAGGAAAGCACCTCTGAGGAACCAGACCAGGACAATTCTGGGAAGTGGACGTTACTGCAATTAAGCCAGCAAGGTATGGACTTAAATATCTCCTATTCTTTGTAGATACATTTTCAGGATGGATTGAAGCCTTTCCCACCAAAAAAAAAAAAAAAAAAAAAAAAGAAAAAAAGAAAGAAAAGAAAACCGGCACAAATTGTGGTCAAGAAGATCCTGAAAGATATTTACCAAAGACACGTCCTGCCTAATGTAACATGGTCTGATAATTGAACAGCCTTCATGGGCCAGGAAAATCAGGGGTTAGCCAGGACCCTAGGGATTAATTGGAATTTACATTGCGCTTATAGACCACAGAGCTCAGGAAACATAAAAAAAATAAAAAGAACCATTAAAGAGACCTTAACGAAATTAAGCTTAGAGACTGGCATAAAAGATTAGACTATGCTCCTGCCTTATGCACTGTTTCATGCAAGAAATACTCCCTTTGTTTCTTTGTGTAACCTCACCCCCTATGAAATTCTCTATGGGGCCCCTCCTCCACTAAGAGACCTAACCCCGACTCTAAGACCTAAGGATCCCTTCCACACACCCTTGCTTGACAGACTTAAATCTCTTTTAAGAACTCAGCTATACCTGTGGAAACAGGTGGCTACTGGCTTCCAACCTGGGGACGAGGGGAATCCACGTTGATATCAAGAAAGAGACTTCCTCTGAATAAGATGACATCAGGTGTCATCCCTGGAACCCCACTGGAAAGGAACATTCCAGGTGCTATTTATAGCACCTACAGCAGTAAAAGTAGAGGGAATCACTTCCTGCATCCATGCCTCTCATCACAAGCCTGTGCCATGTCCAGACTCTGGCTGGAAACTGGAAAAGACTGTTAACCCTTTCAAATTGCATATTCGCCACGTGGGTAAGGCTATAGACTCTCTCCTTGGCCACCCGTAGTCCTAACGCTCATCAGCCCCTTCAGCAGCGATGGCTGATCACAAATCCTACTAGACAAGAAGTATGGTCTATGTTGCATACAGCCCCCTTAGGGACCTGGTGGCCATCTCTCCACCCAGACATTTGTCAGCTGGCTATAAGTCTTTCCTATTAGAATATCCCTGATGAAGAGGATCCCATTAAAATTCCATTAAATCCTTTCCGTACCATAGATAATGGAAACAAACATTATGGTTGTAGGGACAGGCAAGCCAGATGCAGGTTGGCTAGCCTATATTAGTATGTTTGCCCAGCAGACTATCAAAGCCACAAACCGCCATGGCTGTGTGGGGGAAAAGCCGACTTCTTCTGTAAGTCATGGGGATTTGAGCATACAGGGGCTACCTGGTGGAACCCAAAATCCTCATCAAATTCAGTACACAGCATTGGCCATATTACCACTTAGACAACCCAAACTGATGGCCCCCAGAGGAGTCTCTAGATCCTCAAATTCTGTGTTACCTTTTTAACTTCTGCAAGTGCTCAAAAGGGTGAAAGGAAATTCCCCTATGTGAAGGCCTTTTTCCTCTTTCGCTCACATCCTGAACTATGCTTCTCCAATTGTTCCTCAAACTCAGCCTTCTGATCCATACTCTCTGCTGTCAGTCCCACCTCAGCAAACCTGATTTCTCTTCTCCAATTACTAGATCAAAAACCGAAACCTCTGCCGGTTCTCAGAGCATTGCCCCCTTGCTGAGGTAGCAGGTACTGAGGTACCCATCCACCCACTCACTTCTCTCTTTTCCTGTCAGTGCCCACACCGGGTCCCACCAGATCCTCTTACCACCTAACCCAAAGCTCAAACCAGCTTAGGAGAACCCTCAGACCCCTATCGAAGATGTAATGAAAATGGCCTTTAATGTTGCTTTGTCATCACTGAAAACAGGTTACTAAGAATTTAAAGTCCCTCACAGGCTTTTTGGGATACTCACTCCTGTCTTCCTTTCTGCTCTACCGGTTCTACTGCTCAATTTATGTTGCTAGGAAAATCCCAAAACCCTTTCCCATTATTCTTTTACATTTCTCCTTCCTTATTCTCAGATCCATGGAGCTGCTCTCACCCCCCACCTTCCCCGTCTTCCCCCTCTGTACCAGGCCCACAGAAAAATCTTCACTGAACTTCTCCAGAAGTCTTCACCATGGCTGACTTTAGGACTTTCAACAAAAGAGTCTCTATAAATGAGTTCAGTGTAGATTAACTTCCTCTTTTTCTGTTGCCCTGTTCTACTTGGCTACTGGCTGGAAAAATCAGCACTCCTAAGCTAGACACCCCCTTAATAGTTTTTCACAGAATATGTGAAAAAGGCCTCTGGCCTTGAGCTGGGGCTTCACAGAGATGGCTACATTTCTAAGATAAAAAGTTACAAACTGGGCTCCATGGTAACAGTTGGCAGGGGGATAAATGAAAAGGAAAAAAAAAAAAGCTCTCTGCCTCCCAGGTGTCCTTGAAAAGTTAACTTGACAACAATAGAGGAGAAAACAGAAAAAAAAGCTTCTTTTTTTGAATTTCTGCAGACTGTGAACTTCTGAGTCTCTTCTCTTTCATGTTGGGTACAAAATTCTGAAACTACCTAAACTTGGGGTTCAGGGAGTTAATTGATTACAACAGAAGCAATGCCCTCTGAATCCGGTTGCAACCAAATAGGACTGTTTCCCTGTCTTTGGTGCTATCTTAAGTGCCGTGCCTTGTCCGTCCCTACAACAGTATAATTCTATATACTTAAACATTGTTTATGTTTTCATGAAATGGTCAACAGATTTGATTAATTGTGTAATGGTGAAGATGTGTCCCAGATTGCTCTATAATGACCCAGGTTCATTTGAAGTTCAAACAGGGGGGCATACAACCCGGTTCCACTGGGAACATATATCCCTCACTTTAGCCATCATATTAGGAATTGAGGTTGCGGCAGGGGTAATCACAAGAACCACTGCCCTGCTCCATGGTACACAAAAAATGACCCAAATAGAAGCAACAAGAGACCAAAACTTAAAGATAATAGAAACCTCCATCACAGCATTGCAGGAATCTTTAACATCTGTATCTGAATTTGTTTTACACACCAGTTGAGGGTTGGACCTCCTCTTCATGAGAGAAGGGGGCCTTTGTGCTGCATTGATATAAGAATGTTGTTCTGATGCCGACCATACTGAGGTTGTAAAAAAAAAAACCTATGAGTAAAATAAAAGGATGCCTTGAAAAGCGTCAATGAGAGAGAGAGGCCCAAAAAGGGTGGTTTGAGTCTTGGTTCACACAGTCCCCCTGGTTATCTACGCTTTTATTAACCCTGGCCTGTCCAATAATAATCCTCATATTATTTCTAACTATAAAACCCTGTTTGCTCAACCATGTAATTTCTTTACTCCAAGCTCAAATTGGACAAGTTAAACTTATGGTAATACCCCACTAGCAGATATAGAATGTGACACGCCCCAATAATCACTTTTATGATTAAAAGTAGCAAGAAGAAGATGTGCGGAATGAAAGGTTAATAAAAAAGGTACTTGTAACTTCCTGTTTTTCTGTATGCTTAACAAAACACTGTTGAAATCTTGAGAACTGTTTGTAATCTTGTTCCCAGATTGTG
The DNA here is from genome assembly GCF_048772815.1 of Callospermophilus lateralis. Taxonomy (NCBI): domain Eukaryota; kingdom Metazoa; phylum Chordata; class Mammalia; order Rodentia; family Sciuridae; genus Callospermophilus; species Callospermophilus lateralis. Next base: position 386,508 of record NW_027514428.1, read on the forward strand.
CTGTCCCCAACTGCCAAATTGCAGAATGTATTCCCTCACCCACTTTCACACTAACCGCCCACTCGCTCTGACCCATCAATAAATTTCCGTTCCTGCCCTCTCCAAGGAAAGTATATAAGCTCTGCTTAAGCTGTTCTCAGGGCTCTCTGCTCTATTCATGTGAGCTCTGAGCCCCAGCTTGCTGGACCCCCAATTAACCCCTTGCTGTTGCATGAGACACTCTCTTGGTGATCTCTTCCTCCAACGCTTGCAGGAACATTACTTGGATGTTTGAATGTAAAAGAGAAAATCCAGTCATAAAGGGATAGTCGGTAAGATTAAGAAGATAGTCGGTAGGTTTAGGAAGAAGAGTGAGTATAGGATTTGGAAAACAATATCTTTAGCAATAGGGGTTCGGTTAGAGAGTGAAGGTAAATGTCAGCACATGTGAACAGTCACAATAATGAAGTGGGGAAAATATGTAGGAAAGCAGATATCAATAAAGACATTACAAAATCAGGCAAAGTATAAAGTGAGTGATACAATTAGACATTTTCAACAGAATTGAGTTAGAATATATAATCTTAAGAAGAAGCAAAATGTAGTCACCAATAGGATTGACATTTGAGAGCATTAGGCAACTTTGACATGGATGTTTTTTGTAATCCATGCTCACTTTCCATTTAGGCTTTGGTACAATCACAAGTGTGACCTTTACATTTGTCTCCAGAATACTACTGTGATAAAATGTATATGTAGATGTGGTGACATGAGTGTTTCTTCCACTATTTCTGGGAGCAATATTTTGAAGACATATAAATGGGTATTGGGGGTACAAAAAGGTGTACACTGTGTCATTGAATATAGAGATAATGCATGAATAGACCATAAGTGAATAAATAATATAACTGGTTCCACATTAAATAACAGATTGAATAGATATCTGAAAATATATAAGAAATCTTATATTGATATACAATCATTCATTCCAACCAATGATACATCTAATATTAATATTAGGGTTACGGTTTATCATGAAGATATGTTAGTTTTGCTACAAAAGTAATTATGGAAATCAAAAATAATGTGTTTGGAAAGAGTCAGTCACAATGCTGGCAATATGTAAACAAGGCCTCTGAGCTTGAGCTGGGGCTTCACAGAGATGGCTACATTTCTAAGATAAAGAAGTTACCAACTGGGCTTCATGGTAACAGCTGGCAGAGAGAAAAAAAAAGAGAAGAAAATAGCTCTGCCCCATTCCCGGTGTCCTTAAAATGTTAACTTGCCCAGATCAGAGAAAAAACAACAGAAACAAAAACTGCTTTTTATGAACTTCTGCAGACTGTGAACTTCTGAGCCCCTCCCTTACATGTTGGGTACAAAATTCTGAAACAATTTAAACTTGGGGTGCAGGGGATTAAATGATTACAACAGAAGCAATGCCCTCTAAATCCGGTTGTAACCAAATAGGACTGTTTCCGTGTCTTCGGTGCTATCTTAGTTGCCTTACCTTGCATTGTCCATCCCTTTTCTCATGAAAAGATCAGTCAAGAAACATGGAGGAATACATGTGCTCTGAAGCAGGAAGTGATTGATAGTGAAACAAATGCCTATAAATTTTCTAACTTGTGGATGAAATATATATCCTATGATGTGCATTAATTGAAGAAATAGTAATCTACCAGTGTTGAATAAAAATGAACGTCAAAATACACATCATGTCTGATTGGAATCTACTTGCATTGATGTTAAACTGGGTCAGGTACTGTAGAAATATTAGGATTTGTGTGCATCATTCACTGAAGTTACTTTTCAGTATAGGAAAGAAATAAGTTTTTCAGGTGAATGAATATTTCTAAGAATAATCTTTAGAAAGTTGATTATAAATTTACGTATATGAATATGAATGAATTTGGTGAGTGTAAAATAAGACACATATTTCATATTTTGAAAAATCTGGAGAGTATATATATATATATATATATATATATATATATATATATATGTATGTGTGTGTGTGTGTGTGTGTGTGTGTGTGTGTGTGTGTGTGACTAAAGTCACGGTGGCCTGGACACCCTTCTTGTGAACCAGGAGTGATCAAACAGGTCTGCCATTAATACTTTTCCACTTCTCCAATTTGAGGCATTCTGACTTTGGCATTTAGATTCTTTATGTGAAATGGAGTCAAGAAAAAACCGAAGCACCTATGGACTAGCCTCTGCATGGTTTTGAAGAATTCATTTGACCCAAAGGATCCCTATTCCCACTTGATGGAGGTCAGGAACCTTACAGAGAAAGGCGAGAGACTTCATCTACAATGACTGCAATTTTTGCCATTTTGATTTTGTATGCACACATGGGATCTTTCTTTACATCCACCAGGTGTTGGTAATCTAAGCCACAGCCTCACACAGGGCCAAGAGACTGATTAAGACACATCCCTTTCCAAAGCAGTTAAGCAAAGAGCCACAGGTGATGCCCACTCATTTCCATTTGAAAACTGGTTTCTTCAGGCTTCACAAATGTGTGGCGTGAGGCAAAGCCCTTCCTGACATTCAGGGCAAAAGAACAATAGGTAAGCAAAAGGCCCATAGCAGGGTTTCTCCACTGAGACTTTACTGGTCACACTGATATCTGAGTTTTCTGAGATGCTCGCCATTCCCTTCAGCTATCCAGTACATGGCCATATCACAGAGCTTGGAGGTGGTAAATATCTTGAACACAAAACCATGAGCCTATTCTTGAGTGTAGCCAGAATTCAGGAAGAAAACAGGAAGTAAGGAAGTTTGTAGGTGTTGCCCTTCGATAATGCAAGCCACAGTCCATTCATAAATTGGGCATGATTGATGCTGGGAAGCTTTCTACTAGACAGGACCCATACATTGATGCATTCTCTTTTCTAATGTCTGCAACAACAGACACATTGGGATACACAGACATGGAAACACTTGCCTTGTCCAATCACTTACTAGAAACAGTTCACTCCAAACCAAACAAACCACCTTTCTTACCTTTTCTCAGAACATGAGATAAAACCACAAACACACAACAAAAACCACAAAGGCATCGCCTTCCCCCAAGTAGGTCTGTGACTATTCGGAGTGTACTCTCACTGGTGAGCCTTACTATGTACCTCCAAAATGGCCTGTCCTGTCTCAGATCTGTTCTCTTTGGCCAACTCTGTGAAATTGTCAGGAGCCCGTGGTAAGCCACTACTTGCTTTCTCTGGAAAGGCCAGTCTTCAAAGCTTTCCTGGCATTTGGCCATCTTCACATCAATAGATACCAAGAAAGACTGACTCTGTCCTTGGAATATCCAAACAAGTGAGCCCACTGGGACTGGGACTAGGACTGGCTCTGGGTGCCTGGATTCCTGGATCACAAGTTCAGAGAGTTCCATCACCAAGGAATAGAGATGAGGTCACTTCCTTCAGGAACTGAATGAGGTCACTGCCTTTGCAACCACTTTTTCCTAACAGTTGCTTTCAAGGGTCCCATGAGATAGATGCTGTCCCTATTTCCCGTGACACTCTAACCAGTTAGAATAGTATATCACCCATAGGCACCCGTGAACAGCTCTCCACACAGGCCTGGATTGGTCCATCTTCTGTACATTAGGAACAGACACACTGAGTCAGAAACAACCCCTCTCCAGACAGGGTTGTTTTCCATGGAAGATGACTTTTGCTCTCTCAGGTCCTTAATAGCTGCCTACATCTTCTCCAGGGATTATTTCTGCATGGACCTTTGAGGTTTTCAGCAGGTGATATATCCCCTACATTCCTATATTGTAAGACCAAGACTTTCCCTGCTCTTTTATAAAGTTAGAATGAGGGAATAGTATATGGTTTGGGTTAATTACTTGTTCGATTTGGGTTAGGAATCATTTTGCTGGATGAATAATGGTATTGGAAATCTGCAATATTTATAAAAATATACAGGTGAAATATATGTATGAAAACAGAAATCTAAGTAATATTTGAAGCCCAGAAAGGGATTGGGCCCTTGATTGGGAGACTTAGCTTTGAATTATGTCCTGCACAGATGTCTCAGATAAATCAATACACAATGGCATCGGACCTTGTACCTTGAATGATTGAATGTCGAAGAGAACATCCATTCAAAAAAGGATAGTCAGTAGGATTTGGGAGATAGTCGGTAGATTCAGAAAGAAGAGTGAGTATAGGATTTGGACCAAAAGTTATTTAGCAATTGGGTTTCAGGTAGAGAGTGAATGTAAATGTCAGCACAAATGAACAGTCAAAATGATGAACTGGGAAATTATGAAGGAAAGCCTATATCAATAGAGACATTAGGATATCAGGCAAAGTTTAAATTGAGTGATAGGATTAGACATTTTCAACAGGGTTGAGTTTGAATATATAATCTTAGAAAGAAACAAGTATGTAGTCAACAATTGGATTGACATTTGAGAGAATTAGGCAACCTGGACATGGATGTTTTTAGAAATCCATGCTCACTTTAAATTTAGGCTTTGGTACAATCATAAGTGTGACCTTTGCTTTATTTTCCAGAATATTACTGTGATAAAATGTATATGTAGATCAGGTGACATGAGTATTTCTTCCACCATTTCTGGGAACAATATTTTGAAGACGTATAAATGAGTATTGGGGGTAGAATGTGGTGTAGTATCTGTCTAAGAATATAGAGATAATGAAAGAATAGACCATACTGTGAATAAATAATATAATTGGTCTGCTTTAAATAATGGAATGAGTTGATATCTGAAAATATACAGAAAATCTTATATTGATATTAAATCATTCATTCCAACCAGTTATACTTCTAATGGTAATATTAGGGTGATATTTCATCATGAAGAGTGTGTGAGTTTTGCTTCAAAAGTGATTATGGAAATCGAATATAATGTGTTTAGAAAGAAGTCTCATGAAAAGTCTTGTCAAAAAACATGGAGGAATACATGTGTTCTGAAGAATGAAGTTATTGAAAGTGAAACAAATGCCTATAAATTTGCTAACTTGTGTATGAAATATATATCTTATGATGTGCATAAACTGAAGAAATAGTAATGTACAAGTGTTGACTAAAAATGAACATCAAAATACACATCACGTTCCATAAATATCTACTTGCATTGGTGTTAAACTGGGTCAGTTACTGTAGAAATATTAGGATTCGTATGCACCATTCACAGAAGTTAGTTTTTAGTTCTAGGAAACAAATATGTATTTTAGGTGGATGAATATTTCTGAGAATAATCTCTTGAATATTTGATTATAAATCCACATACATGAATACGAATGAATTTAGGGAGTGTACATTAAGACCCATATATTTAATATTATGAAAAACTTGGAGAGTTTATACACACACACACACACACACACACACACACACACACACACACAGACATTAAAAAGTAGCAATATATATGGAAATCGAAATTCATCATGAAATGTATATCATCCACTGATCCAAAAATATTCATTATACTGAACATGATTTTATTTATCATGTTGTTCATCTATGAAGCTCACCCATAGGTTGAATTTTCAGTTCCAACTGTGTTTAGGTGGAGTGATCTCTTCTCCCAATTTGTATCTGCAAAGTCAGCCACCTCACAAGAATGTACATGTGATAACAGGTACGATTCAATATGTGCATATGAAATTACATGTGCTGAATTGGCTACAGAGAAATGCAGAAAGGAATTCATCTATTTGTTAACTTTAAAAACAGATGGAAAACTATTTCAACAAAATATTGACTAGATTTATAAGTCCTACCCTGTATAATGCAAAAGGCAAGTCCAGCAATACACTATGCCTCGTCTAAACTGCTTGTATTTCTATTCGGTTTGGGTTATTTTTCTCCATCATATTAGAATTAGTAGTCAGAGTCTAGTAGGGTATGGGTTAGTGTCAGGCATTCAGCATTTTGAATGGAAAATAGGAAAATGAATCCAATGTGTATGTAAATATGTGCTTCACAAAAATCTTCACACTCTAATCCAGAACAATGCCTTGACTTTACCTTCACCCCAAGTAAAACACAATTAGAGTGGAAGAGTTAGAAAATCTGTGAATACATATCTGGAATGTAATATGCTCAAGAGTTCACAACCTTGAAGGTGGCAGAGGAGTTTCCAAAAGTAAGGGACAGGTAAATACTCCACAAAAATGGAGCTCTGCTGGACTAAAGACTTCTGGTGAAACTGCCTCTGAGTTTGGGCACTTGAAATATTTGTTGTTGTCAGGAGTTTTAGCTTTTTTTGTAGAGAGACCATCAAAGCTAGGTATGTATCTAAGTGACCTGGAGGACATGGTTTCTTATTTTCTAATGAACATGAGGCAGCAGTGCTGAATTCTCTCTTTGTAGGTAAACTGTGGCCACTGGGGGGAAAATCTTTCCGTGTGGACTGTAAAGCCATCCGGCAATCCTCCACTTGTCGATGTGTTTCTTGCTGCTGCAATGTGAGTTTGGTATTTGCTTCACAAAATACAAGGAGTTCAACTGGGACACAGTGCTAAAGGGAGTTCTGTCACGTGTGGTGTGTCAGGGTCTGCAGGATAATGCACCAACCAGGCTTCAATCCCATCCTTGACCATAGCAATCTGATTCTGAACATTGCCCTGAAAACTCTCCATATAACAAGATGCCTTTACATAGAAGGGTATGCTGGGTGCACCATGTCAGTCACAAGCCATTTGGAAGCCAATGGCAGATCCATATGGCCCCACCACAGATATTTTATCACACACCTGCACACGACTTTTCTAGGCCCACTTCACATCAGGCTCCAGCTTACTGGCATCTCTGTTCTACACCATTTTCATGGTCATGGGAATTTCAAAATTTTCATGGTATTTATCTAGCCATTTTTCAAGAATGATGTTGGAGGCACTGTGTGTTTAACTTCATTCAGGAACAATTAAATGGTGAGGAAGCTCATTTCAATGAAATCTCTGGAGAAATCTCACAGGCAAGGCTTCCAAAGAGTGGCCAAAATTTCACAGGAAGTCAGGGCTATTGCTGTCTACAATGTGAGGTCCATTTGTGTTTTGACTCTCAAATATGGCTGCCATGTCTTTCAGAATAAAACCATGTGATATCCTGGCTGAGATTCCCAGTGCTCTGTGGAAAGCAAACCTGGGCCTAGATCTCGGTTTCCAAGGGCAACTCTCATGCGTGACCAACTGAAATCCCAACATATTTCATGATAACACTTCTCTAAGTCAGTTCCAGAACTCAGTCTTTAAGGGGAATCACACCAGAGTTCAGCCCAGGTGTACCCAGTCATATCTTCCAACTACCACACAAATGACCACAATTAAAACCAAAACACTCCCACATGGTCCTCATCTTCTTCCATATATACACTCTCATACTAAGTTCTGTCTGGAGGTTTACCTGAGTGGCGAAGTCCAAGACAGTGTCCAAAATAAGCTCTCTTGCCCCTCATTGCCTAAAGTCATGGTGGCCTGGACACCCTTCCTGTGAACCAGGTGTGATCAAATAGGCCTGCCCTTAATACACCTCTGCTTCTCCAATTTGAGGCCTACTGACTGTCAGGTATAGATATTTTTATGTGAATTGGAGTCATGAGAAAACCAAAGAACCTATGTGCTAGACTCTCCAGGGCTTTGAAGAACTCATTTGACACAAAGGATGCGTATTCTCACTTGATGGAGGTCAGTAGCCTTACAGAGGAAGGCAAGAGACTTCATCCACAGGGACTGCTCATTTGGACATTTTGGGTATGGATTCACACACGGAATGATCCATCAGGTGATGAGAATCTAAGCCACAGCCTCACACAGGTCCAAGAGGCTGATTCAGACACATTATCAGGATCAATCACCTGTTTTTTTCCTCTGTCTAACTAGCTAGAGAGACCTTCTCTTTTAATTGAATTTTTATCTCTGTCTGACTAGCTTGAGAGGCCTTCTCTTTTACTTGAATATTTCTACTATAACTATAATACAACCCAAGAAGATATCGCCAAACAAAACTGAACCAGAATGAAACAAAAGTGGAACAACAGAAAATCATTATAATAGCTTTTCTATCCTCCTGAAATGTCCATCTCTTTTTTCTCTCAATCAGTTCCTCAGATGTGAGTGGTTTTTCTTCCATCTTACCCATCTCCAGGGACAGGCAACTTAAAACAAAAGTGAAGCAAAAAAAAAGAGGAATTTTAAAATGGCTTCCCATCCTCTCGCCCTGCCTTCAGAGGTGAGCAGTTTACCTTATCACTTACCCTCACTCATTCCCCTTGCGGCCCTCCAAATGCCACAGTCTGGCTGGGCAAAATTCAGGAGCCACTTGACAAAAGAAACGAACTTTATTTTAAGAACCACACATGCCAAACAAAACAGCTCCTGAGGAAAACCTTCAGAACCCAACTGCCATCACCGGCTTCCCACAAGCCAGCAGTGACCTACCTCACTTACTTGGTGATGGAACTCTCTGAACTGGAAGCCCGGGAAACAGAGCCAGTCCCAGTCTCAGTCCCAGTGGGCTCATTGTTTGGATTTACTAAGGACAGTGTCAGTCTTTCTTGGTACATACTGATGTGAGGATGGCCAAATGCCAGGAGAGCTCTGAAGTGGAGCCTTTCCTGAGAAAGCAGGAAATAGCTGGCTCCTGAAAACTTCACAGAGTTGGCCAAGGAGACCAGATCTGAGACAGTACCGGCCATTTCGTGGGAAAACATTATGGCGCACCAGTCAGAGGAAACTCTGGATAGTCACAGATCTACTTTGGGGAAGGAGGTGACTTGTGGGTATGGGTGTGAGTTTGTGGTTTTGTATCATGTTCTGACAATAGGTAGGAAAAGCAGAATGTTTGGTTTGGGGTGAACTGTGTCTAGTAAGTCCTTTGGCAAGGCAACTGTTTCTATGTCTGTGTATCTCTCTGTGTCCGTGCTTGTAGACCATAGAAGGTGAATTAAAAATTATAGCCAGTTCTCCAAAGGGTATATCTGTAATTTCACCAAGAGACAGAATAGCACAGTTACTAATAATACCAAGCCTACATGATAAATTTTTCAGTCATGCTGTAGAAAGAGGTTCCAAGGGATTAGGCTCCACACGTGTAGATTGGGCTATGCTTCTTTAAATTTAGATTCTCGCCCCATGCTAAAACTAAATATTCAAGGACATGAATTTAATGGGCTATTGGATACAGATGCAGAACTTAGCATCATCTCTCATTAAGAAATTAGCATCATCTCTCGTCAAAACATTGGCCATTACAACAATACACTCAAATGCTTCAAGGCCTAGGATTGGTGACTAATCCCCATAGAAGAGCAATGGTATTAGATTGGAAGGATCCTGAAGGATGTGAAGGAACTAAACAGCCATATGTATGGATCATCTTCCCATAAATTTGTGGGGATGAGATGTCCTAGATCGATTAGGTTTGACATTAACAAATAACATCAATCAAAATGTACCCACAATTATGGTTAGACAAGGTTTTAGGAAAGGAAAAAGATTAGAAAAACAAGAACAAGGTATAGCAGCCCCAATACAAATAGATCAAAGAACAGACAGACATGGGTTGGATTTTAAGAAAGGGCCACTAAGACAATAAAAACTACTTGGAAATCAGAAATACCAGTATGGGTTCCTCAGTGGCCCCTGGTAAATGACCTGGTAAAACAACAATTAGCGGAAGGACATATACAACCGTCTGTATCTCCCCATAATACTCCCATTTTTGTCATCAAAAAGAAATCTGGTAAATGGAGATTATTGCAAGATTTAAGAGCCATTAATAATGAGACGGTTATTATGCGACCTGCTCATTTGGGAATTCCTCAATGTTCTGCTTTGCCAAAAACCTGGTATGTTTTAATTATAGATATTAAAGATTGTTTTTATTCAATTGCAATTCATCCTGAGGATAGTCCATGGTTTGCATTTACTATCCCTGCACTGAATCATGAAGGTCCTGATCAGAGATCCAAATGGAAAGTACTCCCTCAAGGGATGGCTAACAGTCCAACTATGTGTCAAATTTATGTTAACAAATTAATCCAGCCACTTAGAAATCAAAATCCTGAACTACAAATATTTCACTATATGGATGGTGTATTATTAGCACAGAAAGCTAAAAACGCATTGCTAGAATGTTATGCCACACTTACAAACTTATTAAAAAATTATAAACTAGAGATAGCAATAGATAAAGTACAATTAAATTTTTCAATTAATTATTTAGAAGTTCTTTTATCCTCAATCATGGTCCATCCACCAAAAATTCAAATACGAATAGATCAACTCAAATCACTTAATGACTTTCAAAAGTTATTAGGAGACATAAATTGGATAAGGCCTTATCTAGGTATACCAACAGGAGAGTTTGATCCTTTATTTGATATCCTAAAAGGTCTATCAGATCCAAATGCACCCCGAATGTTAACACCTGAAGCAAGAAAGGCATTAAAAATCATTGAAAAATGTATGGAAAATATTCATTTGGATAGAATTGATTTAAGAATGCCTTTATTATTTATTGTACTACCACCAAAAAAATATTCCTACAGAAGTATTTTTGGCAAGAAGGTCCATTATTATGAATACATTTTTCTTGTTCTCCTAACACTATTCTTACTAGGTATACTGAGGCTTTAGGACAATTAATACTCAAAGGAATAAAAGCAGCAAAGGGACTGATTGGAATGTCTTCCAATAAAATTATTACTCCATATACTATGAATCAAATTGATGAGTTAGATAATTAGTTAAATACTTGGGCAATAATCATGTGCAAATCTAATGTTTCATTTGATAACCACTTACCATCTAATCCTTTATTGTCTTTTTGGTCATCACATCATGTAATTTTTCCAAAAATGAGAAGAAAAACACCTATTATAAATGCTACAAATATATTCACTGATGGGTCAAATAATGGTACAGCAGTAATAGTTACACCTGATCAAACTTTTACATTTTTAGTACGAAAACAATTAGCTCAAAATGTAGAGCTTAATGCAGTATTACAAGCTTTTATGATGCTTAAAGCATCTGTAATTAATTTATTTTCCGATAATCAGTATATAGTTATTGCTATAGTATCACTTGAAGATGGTGGAAGGATTTCCCCTTCCTCTACTCTTTTCTCTTTGCTTTCCACTATACAAAGTCTAATCTGGGACAGGAAAGATCCGTTCTTTATAGGACATTTCAGGACACATACAGGAATGCCTGGAGCCCTTAGTTTGGGCAATTATTTAGTAGATAAAACAACACATGACATACATACATATTTTCTCTACACTAGAAGAAGCTATAAATTTTTATAAAAAGTTCCATGTCAATGCTAATACTTTACAAAAGCATTTCAAAATAACTAAGGAACAAGCTAGACAAATAATAAAACAATGTCAAAATTGTGTGACCTTTTTACCACAAGTTAATCTTGGAGTCAATCCTAGAGGATTGATACCTAACCATATTTGGCAGATGAACGTCACAAACTTGCCAGAATTTGGAAAATTAAAATATTTGCTTGTTACAGTTGATACTTCTTCTGGATTTTTGATGGTCTCCCTTCTTGCTGGAGAAAAAAACTAAAGATGTTATAGCTCATTGCTTACAAAATTTTGCCACTGTGGGCGTTCCAAAAGAGTTAAAAACAGATAATGCCCCTGGTTATATTTCTACCTCTTTTAAACAATTTTGCTCATCATTTGGCATTACTCATATAACAGGAATCCCATACAATCCACAGGGACAAGGCATAGTTGAAAGATCACATCAAACTATTAAAACATACATATTAAAGCAAAAAGAAGGAATTAGGAAGGGGTATATATTCCCCAAAGATAAACTTAAAATAACCCTTTTACTCTAAACTTTTAAAATTTGGGTTCATCAGGGCTTAGTGCTGCAGAAAGGCATATATGTCCAAATAATGTACATAAGCCCAAGGTACTTTGGAAGGATATTCTAACAGAACAATGGAAAGGTCCTGACCCAGTAATTGTCTGGAGTCCGGGGTCTGTTTTTGTGTTTCTACAGGGAGAAGAGTAGCCAATTTGGATTCCAGAGAGATTAACTAAAGAGATTTCTACAGACCAAAAATAAGATGATTTGGCTCAAATCAATAAGAGCTGATATCCAGAACTCCAGTTTGGCTGTTCTTACATCTGTGACAGAACCAGAATGTTTTTTTCAACATCTGTTTTATTATTGCCCTTTCTCATATCATGAAGTTTTATTTTTTTTATTTTTTTTTTTTAGCTCATACAGACCTAGGTTAATGTTTTGCTGATCAGTTCTATTTTTGGACAATAGAGTTTTTAGACATTGCAATGGAGATTTCACCTGTAAAAAGTCATAAGGCCTTTAATATTATGTCATGTGTTGTATGTATTATATTATGTGTGCACACTTGTGTTTTGTGTTATATGTTTGATTTCAGCATCTTTTCTGTGTTGACTATATTCTTTTCAAGTTGATATACTTTGTCTTCATTATCTGATGTTCTGACTTCTACTTGATCTAGTCTGTTTGTAATATTCTCATTAGCACTTTTAATCTGATTTACGGTTTCTTGCATTTCTATGAATACAAATTGATTATTTTTAACACCTCTATCTCCTGATAAAGCTCATTCTTTGTGGATTTAATTTGTGTGATTAGTTCCTCTTCAAAATATACTTTCAATGCTTGGATTTGCTGTCTCATGTCTTCTCTAATATTCCGTTCCATCTGAATTAGGAATGCCTTGATTTCTTTCCCTGTCCATATTTCTGTTTCTTCTAGGTCCTCCTGTATATTTAGATTGTACTGCATTGTTCGTAACCCTTTTTTCCCTTGTTTTTTCATATTGTTCACGTTGCTTTCCAGCTCTGTTTGACTGCTTTGTAACTGCTTTCTCCTATACATTTGTTTTGGCTTTGTATATCTCTGTTGTCTCTCTTTTGTGGTGGGAGATTATGCCTAGAAATTTTGGGCTTTTTTGTACTTTAAAGCTGATTCATTCAATTCATATAAGGCTTCTAGGTTCTGTATGCATATAATGATTTGCTGTTTGTTCTTAGGACTATATGTTTAGGTTGGGTGCTCTGGTGGTACAATGGTTAGTATGACTTGGCTACTTTAGAAGATTGCTCCACTGAAGGTGGATACTACCAGGCAATTGGATCAGGGTGTTGGTAGTAGCTAGGTATTTAGGAGTCTTATAGACAGCCTCGAGACATTCACCTATTTGCATTTAGACAATTACACACAATGGAAGATGTAATGCTTGGGATGAGAGTTGGGCGGTAGGAGAATGAAGGTGCTCTTAAAAAGAAAAAAAGAAAAAATGATAGAGGGAGAGATAGATTAGAGGGGAATGAAAAGAACAATAAAACTTGAAATGGGATAGAAAGAGAGAAGGAAAAGGGGGGAAAGGAACAGGGAGAGAAGAAGGAGAGAAAAAAATATCAACAACAGCAACAACAACAACAACAAAAAAAAATTAAAGTCTTAGAGATCCACCTTCTTCTCTTCCAGTAGGCAGACCTGTGCCTTCCAAGCGGAGTGTCTGCTCTCTACCTGCCGAGAGCTATCCCTGAACTGTGTCTTCTGGGGGTTTCTCAGACTTGTCAGTCCAGAGCCATTTCACTTCTCCAGCTCTTAACCCCCTTCCTCCTGTCAGCCTGCCAGCCAGGTCCTGTTTCCCAGAAGTGATTCTCCAGAGATCTAGTTACACTTGCAGCCCCACCGAGTGTCCCTTTTAAGCCCCAGTGCTGTGGTAAACTGGCGGCTAAGACCTTAGGGGTCACCGCTGGTGATATGGGGGCCTTGGGGTCTGGGCTCCCCTCTGCTTCCCTACGGACATGACCCCTGAGAAGTCAATGAAGTTTCCTGGCTGCTTGTATCAGTATGGGGAGTCACGCACCTGCTAAAGTGGATTCTGCTGGGAAGGAATTTCGCCAGCCGAACTCCGATGACGTTAACTCTCTGCTATGGCAGGCCCCAGTCTTCTTGCCTGATTGACCGAGGGGAGGGGTGGGACTGGCCCGGCCCGGTTCGCCTCAGCTCCTGGCGCGTGGAGGCTTGGCTAAAGACTTCTTCCTGCCAAGCTGTGTCTCAGCATCTAGCAGGACCTAGTCACTTTGGCTGCGGGCGGGTGGATGGATCTGCAGCTGTGCCCGCGGTGCGCGGACTGTGGCTGGTGAATCTCGAACTCCGCGTCTAGTGGCAGGGTCCCGCTCGTCCGGGTCACACAGACGCTTCCAAAAAATTCTAGTAGCTCCCGGGTGGTCTCCCTTCAGTGGAATTTTGCTAGGAGAATCTCCGTTGGTAGAATCCAAGAGTTATCCTTGCGACTGTATGACCCCATCACTGTGAGTGCATTAAAAGCGCAGCCTCTCTGCCCGCCGCCATGTTGGATCCACCTTTTCTTTGCATTATATTTAATAATTCTCTTCGAGACAATGTAAATTGTTAAGAAAATTGTTTTCTTTTAGTGCCTTTTGGAATGTTACATAATTCTTTCTTTAGGCATTGTTGCCAGAATTTCTAACTTCATCCCAGTGCATGTGAAGACAAAGATAAAACCAATCTACAGCTTCTGCAATAGCCATCACTGAACTGCTTGCACAACTTGCCTGGACTATGTATCACTTGTATGCATTGTGAACTCACCTGCATGCATTATGAACTATCTGTTGGTGCAGCGACTTGTGGTAGTGTTGGGGTATTTCTCTGATGATGTCATCGGTGGTACAATTTTTTCAAAAAGAGCCATCAATTTCCTTGGTGTATCTTCCTCCCTTCTGCTTGTCATGGTCGTTCAGCTAAAATTTGGGTGCCAACAGAGATGAGGCAAAGAACCTCACCCACCCCTGGTACAAAGACCTCTCCACAGGTGTGGATGTATACTGGACCTGTAGTCAGTGATGGGTAAGATCCAATTATAATGGTACCAATCTAAGACAGGAGGCTGACACCTTGAGGTCAGCTCATTCGATAATGGGTAAGGACCATATGTACTATTGGACAACCTAAGGCAGGCACGGTCCCTAAGCCACATGCTTGTTGTTTAAACAG
This sequence comes from Callospermophilus lateralis, assembly GCF_048772815.1. Classification (NCBI taxonomy): domain Eukaryota; kingdom Metazoa; phylum Chordata; class Mammalia; order Rodentia; family Sciuridae; genus Callospermophilus; species Callospermophilus lateralis. The sequence goes on from NW_027514428.1 coordinate 401,530, forward strand.
AGAGGGTTAGATGTTGAGAGCCACAGCCCAAGGGGCCAAAGCAAACTTTCAGACTGCCAGCTGATGGTTGGCTCACAGCGGCCCCAGCAACATCTAGCTGATTGGCTCCTCTGCGGTGATGCCCATTGGGCTGTTTCCCCACCCTTTCAAATTATGGAGCTGCTTCTTGGGGGACTTTTTTGGCTCTGCTCAAACAACCCAGCCAATCGACCTCAAGAGCAGGAGGAGTGAGGAGGTTGAGAGCTTGTGGGAAGCCGGTGGTGGCAGTTGTGGTCTGAGTGTTTTTCCGGAGGAGCTATTTTTTGGCGTGTGTGGTTCTAAAAATAAAGTTAGCTTTTGACAAGTGGCTCCTGAATTGTGCCCAGCCAGACTGTGGCAATCCTAAATTGATGGAGCAAAATAACCAAAACAGAATAGAAATACAAGCAGTTCAGAGGAGGCATGGTGTATAGCTGGACTTACCTTTTGTATGATAAAGGGTAGGTGTTATAAATCAAGTCAATATTAAATTGAAGTAGTTCTCCGTGTGTTTTAAAGATAACAAATACGTGAATTCCTGTCGCCCTTTATCTGTATCCTATTCAGCACATGTATTTTTGTATGCACATATAGAATCCTACCTGGTAACACATGTACACTTTTGTGAGGTGGCAGACTTGGCAGATACAAATTGTCAAAAGAGATCACTCCTCCTGAACGTTGTTGGAACTGAAAATTAAAACTATGGGTGAGCTTCCTAGTTGAACAAGATAATACATAAATCCATGTTCAGTAAAATGAATATTTTTGGATCTGTGAATGATATATATTTCATGATAAATTTCGATTCGCATATATATTGCTACCTTTTAATGTCTGTGCGTGTGCGTGTGTGTGTGTGTGTGTGTGTGTGTGTGTGTGTATACACACACACTCTCCAGATTTTTCAGAATATAAAATATATGTGTCTTATTATACAATCCCTAAATGCATTCATATTCATGTATGTGGATTTATAATCAAATGTTCACAAAATTATTCTCAGAAATATTCATCCACCTCAAATACATATTGTTTCCTAGTACTGAAATCTAAATTCAGTGAATGGTGCATAGAAGTCCTAATTTTTCTACAGTAACTGACCCACTTTAACATCAATGCAAGTAGATTACTATGGTACATGATGTGTATTATGACGTTCATCTTTATTCAACAATGTTACATGACTATTTCTTCAGTTTATGCACATCATAGGATAAATATTTCATTCACAAGTTTGCAAATTTATAGGCATTTGTTTCACTTTCTATCACTTCCTGCTTCAGTACACATATATTCCTCCTTTTTTTTTGACTGGTCTTTTCATGAGAATACTTTTCATTTTAGATTTCAATAATCATGTTGAAGCAAACCTCACACACTCTTCATGACAAATCATAACCCTAATATTACCATTAGATCTATAAATGGTTGTAATGAATGTATGTATATCAATATAAGATTTCCTGTATATTTTAAGATATCAATTCAATCCATAATTTAAAGTTGGAACCAGTTATATTATTTATTCACAGTATTGTCTATTCATTCATTTTATCAATATTTGTAGACACAGTGTAGACCTATTTGTACACCCAATACTAATTTATACATTCAAAATATTGACCACATAATTGGTGGAAGAAATACTCATGTCACCTGATCTACATATACACTTTATCACAGTAATATTCTGGACACAAAATGCAAAGTTCACACTTATGATTGTACCAAAGCCTAAATGGAAAGTGAGCATGGATTACTAAAAACATCCAAGTCCAGATTGCCTAATGCTCTCAAATGTCAATCCTATTGTTTTTAAATATTTGTTTCTTTCTAAGATTGTATATTCAACATCTACCATGCTGAAAATGTCTAATCCTATCACTCAATTTATACTTTGCTTGATTTCTTCCTGTCTCTATTGATATCTGCTTCCCTATATATTTTCCCCAGTTAATCATTGTAACTGACTCATCACATGTGCTGACATTTACATTCATTCTCTACCAGAAACCCTATTGCTAAAGAACTTTTGGACCGAATCCTATACTCACTCTTCTTCCTAAACCTACTGACTATCTTTCCAATCCTACCAACTACCCTTTTTAAGTGGATGTTTTCTTCTACATTTGATCATCCAATTTACAAGGTCCTATGCCATTTTTTATCGATTTATCTGAGACATCTGTGCAGAAGGTATTTCAAAGCTAAGTATCCCAATCATGGACCCAATGCTCTTCTGGGCTTCAAATCTTACCTAGACTTCTGTATTCATACTTATATTTCACCTATATATTCTTGTAAATATCACAGGTTCCCATTGCCATTATTCATCATGCAGAATGATTCCTAACCCAAATCAAACCTGTTATTACCCTAACCATACACTGTTCCCTCAATCTAACTTTACAGAAAAGCAGGGACAGAGTTGGTCTTACAATCAGGAGTGTAGGGGATCTTCCACCTGATGAGAACCTCAAAGGTCAATACAGAAATAATCCATGGAGAAGATGTAGGCAGCAATGAAGGACCTGAGGGAGGAAAAGTCAACTTCCATCGTAAACAACCTGGTCAGGGTGAAGGGATGTGTCTGAATCAGCCTCTCTCTTCTTAATGTAGAGAAGATGGACCAAACCAAGCCTGTGTGGAGAGCTGTTCCCAGGTGCCTATGGTTGATATATCATTCTAACTTGTGAAAATGTCACAGGAAGTAGGTGCACCCTCCATCTCATGGGACCCTTGGAAGCAACTGTTAGGACAAAGTGTTTGCCAAGGCAGTGACTTCATTCACTTCCTGAAGGAAGTTACCTCACATAACTTCCTTGGTAATGGAACTCTCTAAACTTGGGATTCAGGAAGCCAGGAGACCACAGCCAGTTCCAGTCCCAGTTCCAGTGGTCTCACTTGTTTGGGTAAACCAAGGACAGAGTCAGTCTTTCTTGGTTCCTAGTTATGTGAGGATGGCCAAATGCCAGGAAAGCTAAGAAGAGGGGCCTTTCCTGAGAAAGCAGGTAGTGGATCACCAGTGGCTTCTGACAACTTCACAGAGTTGGCCAAGGAGACCAGAACTGAGACAGCACAGTGCATTTCGTGGAAATGTAGTATATCCCACCCATCATAGGACACTCCGGATAGTCACAGACCTACTTTGGGGAAGGTGCTGCCTTTTTGAGTGTGGGTGTGAGTTTGAGAATATGTAGGAAAGGCGACTTGTTTGGTTTGGAGAGGACTTTTTCTAGTATGTCCTCTGACAAGGTGAGTGTTTCTATTACTGTGTATCCCACTCTGTTTGTGGTCTTGGTATTAGAAAAAGAATGCATCATGGATGTGTTCTGTCTAGTAGAAAGCTTCCCAGCATTCATACTGCCAATTTATGAATGGATTGCGGCTAGCCTTATCAATGGGCAAAACCTACTATCTTTCTAAGTTCCTGTTTTCTTCCTGAATTCTGGACACTCTCCAGAATACGCTCACAGTTTTGTGTCCAAGCTATGTGGCACCTCCAAGCTCTGTCACATGGCCATGTACTGGAGAGCTGAAGGGAAGGGGAGCATGTCAGAAAACTCAGATATCATTGTGACCAGGAAAGTCTCAGTGGAGAAACCCTGCTTTGGGTCATTTGCTTACCTATTTTTCTGTTGCCCTAAATGTAAGGAAAGTCTTTGGCTCAGGCCACCTTTTTGTGAAGCCTGAAGAAAACAGTATTCAAATGGAAATGAGTGGGCATCACCTGTGGCTCTTTGCTTAATTTCTTTGGAAATGGATGTGTCTGAATCAGCCTCTTGGCTCTCGGTGAAGCTGGGGCTTAGATTGTCAGCACCTGATGGATCTAAAGAAAGATCCCATGTGTGCATCCATAACCAAAATTCAAAAAGATCAGTCATTGTGGATGAAGTCTCTCACCTTCCTCTGTTAGGTTCCTGACCTCCATCAAGTGTGATTATGGACCCTTGGGTAAAATGAGTTCTTCAAAGCCCTGCAGATGTGCTAGTGCTTTCTCATGACTACAAACCACATAAAGAATCTATACCTGACAGTCAGTAGGCCTCAAATAGTAGAAGCAGAGCAGTATTAATGGCAGGCCTATTTGATCACTCCTGGTTGACAGGAAGAGTGTCCAGGCCACACTTACTTTAGGCAAATGAGGGACAAGGAAGCTTATATTGGACACTGTCTTGAGCTGCGCCACTTATGGAAACCTCTTGCCAGAAGTTATGATGAATGTCTATATGGAAGAAAATGAGGGCCATGTGGGAGTGTTTTGGTTATAATTGTGGTCATTTTTGTGGCAGTTGGAAGAGATGACTCGGTCCACCAGGGCTTCACTCTTGGGTGATTCCCCTTATAGACTGAGTTCTGGAACTGACCTCAGAGTAGTATTGCCATGAATTGAATTGGGATTTTAGGAGGCCACGCATGAGATTCACGCTTGGAATCTGAAATCTAGTCCCAGGTTGGTTTTCCACAGAGCACTGGGAATCTCAACCAGGATATCACATGATTTTATTATGAAAAACCTGGCAGCCATAGTTGAGAGTCAAAACACACATGGACCTCACATTGTACAGTTCAATGGGCCTGGCTTCATGTGACCTTTTGGCCACTCTTTGGGAAGCCTTTCCTGTGAGTGTTGTCCAGAGAATTCATTGAAATGAACTTCCTCACCATTTAGTGGTTCCTGAATGAATTGAAACCCACAGTGCCTCCAACTTCATCCTTGAAAAATGGCTAGATGAATACCATCAAATTTTTGAAATTCCCATGACCAGGTGGCACTGGAGAAACTTTGGATGTCCTGTTGCTGATCATGAGTATACAATACAGTGCCTTGATTGACTGGGTTTCATGAAAATGTTGAAGAACAGTGATGCCAGTAAGTTGGAGCCTCCTGAGTAGTGGGCCTAGAGTAGTGGTGTGCAGGTGTGTGATAAAACATCTGTGGTGGAGTCATGTGGACCTGCCATTGGCTTCCAAATAGCTTGTGACTGATATAGTGTAGCCAGCAAACCCTTATATGTAAATGCATCTTGTTATATGGAGAGTTTTCAGGGCAATGTTCAGAATCAGGTTGCTATGGTCAAGGGGGCAAGCTATGTGGGATAGAGGCCTGGTTGGTGCATTCTCTTGCAGACCCTGACAAACCACACATGACAGAACTCCCTCTAGCACTGTGTCCCAGTTGAAATCTTTGTATTTCACGAAGCAAATACCAAACTCACAGTGCAGCAGCAAGAAACACCACGAAAATTGGAGGATGACCAAATGGTTTCAGAGTCCTCACAGGGAGACACATAGCCCCCAGTGGCCACAGTTTACCTACAAAGAGAGAATTCAGCACTGCTGTCTCATGTTCATTGGAAAATAAGAAACAAGATCCTCAGGTCACATAGATGCAGATCCAGCTTTAATTGTATCACCACAAATGAAGATTAAGCTCCTGACAACAACATATATTTCAAGTTCCCAACCTCAGAGGCAGTTTCTCAAGAAGTCTTTAGGCCAGCAAAGCTCCATTTTTGTGGAGGGTTTACCCTGTTCGTTACTTTTGTAAACTCATCTACCACCTCCAAGTTTGTGAACAACTGAGCATATTGCATTCCATATATATATATATATATATATATATATATATATATATATATATATATATATATATACATACAGATTTTCGAACTCTTCTCCTGTAATTGTGTCTTACTTGGGGCAAAGGTAATGTCAAGGCATTGTTCTGGATAAGAGTGGGAAGATTTTTCATAGCACATAATTACATACACATTGGATACCTTTTCCAATTTTCCATTCGAAATACTGAATCCCTGACACTAACCCATAGCCTACTAGACTCTGACTACTTATCCTAATATGATGGAGAATAATAATCCAAACAGAATAGAAATACAAGCAGTTCAGAGGAGGCATGGTGTATAGTTGAATTTGCGTTTTGCATTATGTAGTGTAGGAGTTATAAATCTAGTCAACTTTTGTTGAAATTGTTCTCCATGTGTTTTTAAAGTTAACAAATATGTGAATTCCTGTCTCCCTTTCTCTGTAGCCTATTTGCACATGTATTTTTATATGCACATATAGAATCCTACAAGGTACAACACGTACATTCTTGTGAAGTGGTTGACTTGGCAGATACACATTGTGAGAAGAGATCACTTCTCCTAAATGCTGTTGGAAGTTAAAATTCGAACTCTCTGTGAGCTTCCTAGTTTAACAACATTATACATAAATCCATGTTCAGTAAAATGAATATTTTTGAAACTGTGGATGATATATATTTCATGGTGAATTTCAATTGGCATATATATTGCTACTTTTTAATGTCTGAGTGCATGTGTGTGTGTGTATATATATATATATATTTATATATATATATATATATATATATATATATATATATATATATACAAACTTTCCAGATTTTTCAAAATATGAAATACATGTGTCTTATTATACATTTCCTAAATTCATTCATATTCATATATGTGAATTTATAATCAACTTTTCACAAGATTATCGTCAGAAATATTCATCCACCTGAAATACGTATTTGTTTCCTAGTACTGAAAACTATCTTCAGTGAATGGTGCCTACAAATCCTAAAATTAATACAGTAACTGACCCAGGTTAACATCAATGCAAATTGATTCCTATGGGACATGATGTGTATTTTGACGTTCATTTTTATTCAAAACTGGTACATTACTATTTCTTCAGTTTATGCACATAATAGGATATATATTTCATCCACAAGTTCGCTAATTTAGAGGCATTTGTTTCACTTTCAATCACTTCCTGCTTCAGAACACATGTATTTTTTCATGGTTCTTGACTGGTCTTTTCATGAGACTTCTTTCCAAACACATTATTTTTGATTTCCATAATCACTTTTGAAGCAAAACTCACACACTTTTCATGATAAACCATAACCTTAATTTTACCATTAGATGTATAACTAGTTGGAATGAATGTATGTATATCAATATAAGATTTCTTATATATTTTAAGATATGAATCCAATGCATTATATAAAGTGGAACCAGTTATATTATTTATTAACAGTATGGTCTATTCATGCATTAGCTCTATATTCATAGACACAAAGTACACGTCTTTGTACCCCCAATACTAACTTATTAATCTTCAAAATATTGCTCCCAGAAATGATGGAAAAATTACTCATGTCACCTGATCTACATATACATTTTATCACAGTAATATTCTGGACACAAAATGCAAGGTTCACACTTATTATTGTACCAAAGCCTAAATTGAAAATGAACATGGATTACTAAACACAGCCATGTCCAGGTTGCCTAATGCTCTCAAATATCAATCCAATTAGTGACTACATATTGGTTTCTCCAAAGATCATATATTCAAATTCAACCCTATTGAAAATGTCTAATCCTATCACCCACTTTATACTTTGCCTTATTTCGTAATATCTCTATTGATATCTGTTTTCCTACATATTTTCTCCGGTTCACTATTTTGACTGACTCTTCACATGGGCTAACATTTACATTCACACTCTAAACAAAACCCTATTGATAAAGAATATTTTTTTTCCAAAACCTATACTCACTCTTCTTCCTAAACCTAACAACTATCTTCCTAATCCTACCGACTATCCCTTTTTGACTGAATGTTCTTTTCTACACCCAATCATCAAAGTAAACATTGGGCGAGCTTCGGAGGAAGAGACCACCAAAAGACTATCTCATGCAACAGCAAAGGGTTTATAGGGGGTCAGCATGCAGGGGGTCCGAGCTCACTTGAATAGAGCAGAGAGCCCAGAGAAGAGCTTAAGCAGAGCTTATATACTTTCTTTGGGGAGGGCAGGGAGCGAAGTTTATTGATGGGTGAGGGAGAGTGGGCGGTTGGCATTCAACCGGGTGAGGGAGTACATTCTGCAGTTTGGCATTTGGGGACAGGACATTCTGGGAACAAGATTAGCAAACAGTTCTCAAAATTTCAACAGTGTTTTGTTAAGCATACAGAAAAAAAAAAGTGACAAGTACATATTTTATTAATCTTTCATTCCCCACTTCTTCTTCTAGCTACTTTTAATCATAAAAGTGATCATTGGGGGGTGTCACATTCTATGTCTGCTAGTGGGGTATTACCATAAGTTTAAATTGTCCAATTTGAGCTTAGAGAAAAGAAATTACAAGGTTGAGCAAACAGGGTTTTATAGTTAGCAATAATATGGAGATTATTATTGGACAGGCCAGGGTTGATAAAAAAGTAGTCAAACAGGGGGACTAGGTGAACCAAGTCTCAAACCACTTTTTTTGGTCCTCTCACTCTCTCATTGACGCTCTTCAAGGTGTCTTTTTAATTTAATCATTTTTTTTTTTACAACTACATTATGCTCGGAATAAACACAAAATTCTTCCCAGGAAGTGACAAATACCTATTTTATTAACCTTTCACTTCCGACTATCCCTTTTTGACTGGATGTTCTCTTCGACATTCAATCATCGAAGGTACAAGGTCCTATGCCATTGTATATTGATTAATCTGACACATCTGTGCACAACTTAATTCAAAGCTAAGTATTCCAATCAAGGACCCAATGCTCTTTTGGGCTTCAAATCTTACCTAGATTTCTGTTTTCATACATATATTTCACCTATATATTCTCATACATATAGCAGGTTCCCAATACCATTATTCATCCAGCAGAATGATTCCTAACCCAAATCAAACCTGTTATTAACCCTAACCATACACTGTTCCCTCAGTCTAACATTACAGAACAGCAGGGACAGAGTTGGTCTTACAATACAGTAATGTAGTGGATCTTCCACCTGCTGAAAACCTCAAAGGTCCATGCAGAAATGATCCCTGGAGAACATGTAGGCAACTATGAAGGACGTGAGAGAGCAAAAGTCATATTCCATGGAAAACAACCTGGTAAGGATGAAGGGTTGTGTCTCATTCACCCTCTCTCCTTAATGTAGAAAAGATGGACCAACCAAGGCCTTTGTGGAAAGCTGTTCCTGGGTTCCTATGGTTGAGATACCTATCTAACTTGTGAAAGTGTCAGAGGAAGTATGGAAGCAACTGTTCGGAAAAAGTGGTTGCTAAGGCAGTCACCTCATTCAGTTCCTGAAGGAAGTGACATCACCTCACTTCCTTGGTGATGGAACTCTGTGAACTTGGGATCCAGGAAGTCAGGCATCCAGAACCAGTCCAATTCCCAGTACAGTGGGATCACTTGTTTAAATTTACCAAGGACAGAGTCAGTCTTTCTTGGTACCTACTGATGTGAGGATGGCCAAATGCCAGGAAAGTTTGAAGACTGGTCTTTCCAGAGAAAGCAAGAAGTGGCTCACCGCGGGCTCCTGATATTTCACAGAGTTGGCCAAGGAGACCAGATCTGAGAAAGGACAGGCCATTTCTGGGGAACATAGTATAGCCCACCATTCAGAGGACACTCTGGATAGTCACAGACTTACTTTGGGGAAGGAGGTGCCTTTTTCAGTGTGGGTGTGAGTTTGTGGTTTTGTCTTATATTCTGAGAATAGGTAGGGAAGGCGGCTTGCTTGGTTTGGAGTGGAATGTTTCTAGAAAGTCTTTTGACAAGGCGAGTGTTTCTATGTCTGTGTATCCCACTGTGTCCGTGGTTGTAGACATTAGAAAAGAGAATGAATCAATGGATGTGTCCTGTCTAGTAGAAAGCTTCCCAGCATTCATCCTACCCATTTTAGTAATGGATTGCAGGTTGCCTTATCGATGGACAACATGTACTGTCTTAGTAAGTTCCTGTTTTCTTCCTGAATTCTGGCCACTCTCCAGAATAGGCTCATGGTTTTGTGTCAAAAATATGTACCACCTCAAAACTCTGTGACATGGCCATGTAATCCATAGCTGAAGGGAATGGCAAGCATCTCAGAAAACTCAGATATCAGTGTGACCAGGAAAGTCTCAGTGGAGAAACCCTGCTTTGGCCCTTTTGCTTACCTATTGTTCTGTTGCCCTGAATGTCAGGAAGGTCTTTGCCTCAGGCCACCCTTTGTGAAGCCTGAAGAAAACAGTTTTAAAATGGAAATGAATGGGCATCATCTGTGGCTCTTTGCTTAATTACTTTGGAAAGGAATGTCTCTGAATCAGCCTCTTGGCCCTGTGTGAGGTTGTGGCTTAGATTATCAGCATCGGATGGATCTAAAGAAAGATCCAATGTGTGCATCCAAAACCAAAATGGCAAAAAATCAGTCATTGTGGATGAAGTCTCTTGCCTTCCTCTGTTTGGTTCTTGACCTCCATCAAGGGAGTATTGGGATTTTCTGGGTCAAATGAGTTCTTCCAGTCCCTGCAAAGGTGCTTGGGTTTAATAATGACTCCAAATCACATAAGGAATCTATACCTGACAGTCAGTAGGCCTCAAATTGCAGAAACAGAGCAGTATTAATGGCAGAACTATGTGATCAATCCTGGTTCACAGGAAGGGTGTCCAGGCCACCCTGAATTTAGGCAAATGAGGGGAAGGGAGCTTATTATGGACACTCTATTGGGCTGTGCCATTTAAGGAAACCTCCAGCCAGAGGTTATGATGAGTGACTATATGGAAGTAGATGAGGGCCATGTGGGATTGTTTTGATTTTAATTGTGGTAACTTGTGTGGCTTTTGGATGAGATGACTGTGTTCACCTGGGCTTTAACACTGGTGTGATTCTCCTAAGAGACTGAGTTCTGTAACTGACTTCAGAGTAGTAATTGCTTTGGAAATGGATATGTTTTAATCAGACTCTTGGCCATGTTTGAGGCTATGGCTTAGATTATCAGCACCAGATGGATCTAAAGAAAGATCCCATGTGTGCATCCAAAACCAATAGAGCCAAAATAGCAGTAATTGTCGATGAACTCTCTTGCCTTCCTCTGTAAGGTTCTGAAAGAATAAAAGAAATTGAAATTGAAATGTAAAGAACCAGGTTTTGTAAAGTTTCCAAGCTGCACTCAGCACCTGAAATTCCTGTGGCAGTTAAGACAATTCCCGGATTTGCACATTAGATGTGTGTTGAAATCTTCCCTGAGGACCTAGTTACTTAACAGCCCCTCCCCAGAAACCATGCAGCTCACCACGTATACATCACAGTGCATCCACCAATCAATTTAAATGTATACCCCTTCTTAGGGCTGACCAATCACCCCCTGCCCAACCTGTTCCCGCCAATGAATGTGCTAATCATGTTTTAGAGTTGTTATTTGATTTTCCCATGGAATATGATGATTTGCTAAAGGAGGCTATGATGTGTGTAAAGTCCCTACCCTCTCTAAAGAATGTATATAAACTCCGCTCGAGTGGTTCTTAGGGCTCTTTGTTCTTTGCTCCTCTGAAGTGAGCCCTGAGCTCCAGCACGCTATACCCCCAATAAACCCTTTGGTGTTGCATGAGAAAGCCTGTTGGTGGTCTTTTCCTCCGATGTTCGCCCCACCTTTTCATCTGGAGGCCCCAGGTGAGATATCCGCCTCAGCGGACGAAAGACCCCAAGGGACTCCTCTCAGGGTAAGAAAGGCGCCTCTTTCTGGTTTCGGGTTTCAGGTGAGGGCTTGGCAAAGTGGCTGTCGGTGAAGAGCATTAGCTCTCTCTGACGGTGGCTGGCAGACGTGTCACAGAGCTACTGGCCACGTCCCTGGGGGACACTCCAGAGGATGAGGGAAATCAAGGAATATTAGTTTCCTCAACTCGGTTATATTTTGCTTCAGGATTCGGTTTGCCAGCCCATCAGGTTTTGCTGGCTACACAGTTTTGTTCATTGTCCCGAACTCATGCTGAGTTTACTGTCTGTCTTTATTGTCTAACCCATCAGGTTTTGCCAGTTACTGAGTTCTAATATTTGTCTTGGACCCATGTTAAACGTTTACTGTTTGTCTTTGTCTGTGTTGCGTTTGTGTCTTCACTGTCTCTTTTTGAGTAACTCCCATTATGGGACAAAGCACTTTCATGCTTCTGTCGCTGACCCTTGATCATTGGACTGATGTCCGCTCAAGGGTCCAGAATCATTATTTTTCAGTTAAATGTCAGACCTGGCAGACTCTCTGTGCTTCAGAATGGCCCATCCTCAAAGTCGGGTAGCCCGCAGAAGGATCCTTCTACTTCCCTCTAATCCGAAAAGTCAGAGATATTGTCTTTCAGCCGGGACCACGTGGCCACCCAGATCAACAGCCATATACCCCTTCCCCAGGATCCTATCATTCAAACCTTCCGTTCCCTCCCCATCTTCCCGCCATTCTTCCTGAGTCACAAGACTGGACAATCCTCCCCCTCCTTATCCTCTACCCTCGCTCCCCAACCGCCAACACATTCCAGATGATTCTCCCACCACTGACTCAGCCTCTCCGCCACTAGAGGCAATTGGGCCAGACCCAAGCCCTCCAAGGGACTTCTCCGCAGCAGCAGCAGCCCCTCCTTTTCTGGTGGAAGCTGGGCCACCTGAAGAAACCCGCCAGCTACGGAAAATAGAAAACTCAGAAGCCACTGTGATGCTCCCTCTTTGTCCTTATGGGCCCATGAACCGACAAAACTGGGACCCCAACACCTTTGAAGGTTGGTAGCATTTGTCCACTTATCACCGGGCTCTAATAGCGGGCCTCCGAGTGGCCGCCAGAGGGCCGACTAATTTGGCCATGGTAAGAGAGATAATCCAAGGTCCTAATGAGTCTCCCCCTATGATTCTGGAGAGAATTATGGAAGCAAATAGAAAATATACTCCTTTTGATCCTCAGGCAGAGGACAAAAAAACCTCTGTTGCAATGGCCTTTATCCAGCAGGCTGCCCTAGATATTAAGAGAAAGTTACAACGTCTAGATGGATTACAAGATATGACCTTAAGAGATTTAGTCAGAGAAACTGAGAAAGTATATTATAAGAGAGAAACTGAGGAGGAATGGGAACAGATGAGAGAGAAGGAAAGGGAACAAAAGGAGGATGAAAGGAGCAAAAGGCAGACTAAATCATTGGCTAAGGTTTTGGTCAGAGCAGCAAATAGACCAGAAGTTAAAAAGCACGGAGACATGAAGGGATACATGGGCCCATGCCAAAGGCTGCCCCTGGCCTCAGATCAATGTGCCTACTGTAAAGAAAAAGAAAACTTGGACAAAGAGTGGCCCAAAAAGAGGCAGAGAAACCAGTATAGGACGAGACTTGAAGGATCCAGCCACTGCCTCACCCTGAAGTCGTATGGTTTACGAACGAGAGCAGCTTCCTCCAAGATGGTACGTGGTGGGCTGGAGCAGCAGTAGTTAGCAAAACTAATGTCATCTGTTTCTCTGGTCTCACAGAAGAGACATCAGTCCAAAAGGCAGAACTGATTGCCCTTACGAAAGCATTGGTACTAGCAACAGGCAAAAGGGCCACCATATACACTGATAGCCGCTATGCATTTGCCACTGCAAATGTGCACGGGGCTATTTACCAGGAAAGGCAGCTATTAACCTCGGCTGGGAAAGAAATAAAGAAATAAAGAACAAAGATATGATCCTCCACCTTCTCTCAGCAGTGCAGGGCCCTACGGACCTAGGCATAGTGCACTGTCCAGGGCACCAGAAGGGAAACGACCCCGTGGCGGTTGGAAACAGAAGGGCAGATGAGGAAGCTAATTGGCAGCCCTAAACGGAGTGCCTCTGTTCACTTTTTCCACACCGGGGGGAACAACAATCAGGAGACTTGGCCGCACCGGAACATTCAGGCAACTTATCATCTGAGGAGACAGATACAGAACTCTGGGAACCTACAGAGCCAAGTACACAATTTTCAAAAGCCCACCTTTATCTCAAAGACATACACCAGCTCACCCACTTAGACTCTAAGAAGTTATAGGCACTCTTAAAGGACCAAAGGAAGGAATTATTATTGACTGACTCACAGAGGAAAGAAATAACTGCGCAGGTGACTACAGCTTGTCAAGTTGGCCAATTAGTTAATACTTACCCATCGAAGCTTACTTCAGGGAAGCGCTTATGAGGAATCAGACCAGGACAATTCTGGGAAGTGAGCTTTACTGAAATAAAGCCAGCAAGGATTGGACTTAAATGTCTCCTAGTCTTTGTAGATACTTTTTCAGGATGGGTCGAAGCCTTCCCCATGAAGAAAGAAACGGCTCAGCTGGTGGTCAAAAAGATCCTAGAAGACATTTTCCAAGGTTCAGCCTGCCTAAGGTAATAGGGTCGGATAAGTGACCGGTATTCATGGCCCAGGTAAGACAGGGATTTGCCAGGACCCTGGGGATTAATTGGAAGTTACAATGTGCTTATAGACCCCAGAGCTCAGGACAGGTAGAAAGGATGAATTGAACCATCATAGAGACCTTAACGAAATAAAGCTTGGAGACTGGCATGAAAAATTGGACTCTGTTCCTAAGTTATGCACTGTTTTGTGCAAGAAATACCAAGTCTTCCTCTTTGTGTAACGTCACCCCTTATGAAATTCTCTATGGTGCCCCTCCTTCAATAAGGGACCTAACCCCAACTAGGAGACTTAATGATTCCTTTCACACCCCCTTGCTTGACAGACTTAAAGCCCTTGAACAAAACCAGCACCCAGCGATACCTGTGGAAACAGTTGGCCTCTGCTAATCAGCCTGGAGATGAGGGAACCCCACATCGATATCAAGTGGGAGAGTTCATTTACGTGAGATGGCATCAGGTGTCATCCCTGGAACCCCGCTGGAAACGACCATACCAGGTGCTGCTTATAACACCCACAGTGGTGAAAGTGGATGAGATCACTTCATAGATCCATACCACCCATCTCATGCCTGCACCCTGTACAGACTCCGGCTGGAAACTGAAACAGACTGGTAACCATCTCAAGTTGCGTGTCCGTCGTGTGGGTAGGGCTATGGATTCTTCCCCTGACCATCAGCAGTCCTAATACCCATCAGCCTGTTCAGCAACGATGGCAAGTTATAAATCCTACTGGGCAAGTAGGGTGGTGTATTTCACATACAGCCCCCTTATGGAATTGGTGGCCATCTCTCCCCCCGGACATTTGTCAGCTTCCCATACGCCTCTCTGACTGGGATCTCCCTGACATAGAGGACCCCACACAGATCCCACTCAAATGCAAACCAGGGCAACATAGACCACTTTACCCCATGAATTATGGATGTCATCTCCCCAAGCTCATGTGTAAACTAGCCAGTCAAGACTATTATGTGTGCCCAGCAGATTTCCAAAGTCGCAAACAGGCCCAAACCTGTGAGGACCCAGTAACTTTTATTTTAGATCTTGGGGTTGTGAACAAACGGAAGCTGCATGGTGGAACCCAAACTCCCCAGACAGCAAGATTTGGGTAGGATGAAATGACACCTGGATTGATCCCAAGAAATGTGCCACTAGCCAAGTGGTGTCAAAAACTCACTGTGGAAAGAATAGTCTATGTTACCCCCTCAATATAACTTTCACTTCCAACGGAAGGGGCTACCTCAGAACAAAATGGCCTATGAGAAATACGTGGGGAATGCAATTCTATATTTATGGCCCCGGTTATGACTTTGGTCTCTGGTTCACCCTCCAGCTTAAAAAGAAAGAAAATCCCACAGCAATAGGGCCCAATCCCCTCAAGCCAGGAATTAAACCTCCTAAACCTCCCATGCCTAGATCTACCAGAACCCCTCTACCATCTCATAATTCCCGGTTTCCGTCTTTGCCTACTTCCCCAGTCCAGAGTACAGCTGACTCCACCCCCTGGGAACTAATTAAAGGAATGTTTATGGTACTGAACTCCACACAGTCAGAACTCATTGCTTTTCAGCCCAGGTATTTGACAGCTCTGTAAATTATTGTGTAATGGTGCAGATACTCCCCAGGGTGCTCTATCATGATGCAGAATCATTCGAAGATCTACTTGGGGGACAAACAACCCAATTTCACCGGGAGCCATTGTCCCTTACTCTAGCCATCCTATTGGGGATAGGAGGTCCTGCAGGAGTGGGTATGGGAACAGCTGCTATGATCCGTGGGTCACAACAATTGGCCCAATTAGAAACATCAATAGATCAAGACTTGAAGACGTTAGAAACCTCTATCACAGTGCTGCAGGAATCCTTAACCTCTCTCTCTCTCTGCATTTGTTTTACAGAACAGGGGAGGACTAGATTTCCTCTTCATGAGGGAGGGGGTCTCTGTGCGGCACTGAGAGAATACTGTTGTTTTTATGCTGACCCTACTGGAGTTGCAAAATAATCCATGAGTAAATTAAGAAAATAACTTGAATAGCGCCAGAGAGAAAGGGAGATTCAACAAGGGTGGTTTGAGTCATGTTTTACCCAGTCCCCCTGTTTAACTACACTCCTATCAGACTTAGCTTGACCCCTGATCATCCTTAAGGTGTTGCTAACTGTGGGACCTTGTTTGCTTAACCGCATAGTTTCCTTATTCCAGGCTCAGATTGGGTAGGTAAAACTCATGCTAATCAGACAGAAATATGCTCCACTGGCAGAAATAGAATTTGAGACGCCAGAATAATTATGAAACATTACTTTTAAGATTAAAAGTAGTCAGAAAAAGGAGTGGCAAATGAAAGAATAAAATATATTGAAATTGAAATGTAAAGAACCAGGTTTTGTAAAGCTTTCCAGCTGCACTCCGAACCTGAAATTCCTGTGGCACTTAAGACAATTCCCAGATCTTCCTATTAGATGTGTGTTGAAATCTTCCCTGACCAGCTAGATACTTAACACCCCTTCCCAGCAACCATGCAGATCTGCACGTATACATCTCAGGGCTTCAACCAATCAGTTTAAATGTTAACCCCTTCTCAGGGCTGACCAATCACCCACTGCACGACCTGTTCCCGCCAATGAATGTGCTAATCATGTTTTAGAGTTGTTATTTGATTTTGCTGGGGTATAAGATGATTTTCTAAAAGAGGCTATGATGTATGTAAAAACTCTGCCCTCTCCATAGAATGTATATAAACTCTGCTCAAGTTGTTCTGGGGCTCTTTGTTCTTTGCTCCTCTGAAGTGAGCTCTGAGCCCCAGCATGCCGGACCCACAATAAACCCTTTTGCGGTGGCATGAGACAGTCTCTTGGTGGTCTTTTCCTAAGACGTTCGTCCGAACTTTTCAGTTCCTGACTTCCATCAAGTGAGAATAGGGATCCTTTGGGTCAAAAGAGTTCTTCAAAGCCCTACAGTGGATAGTCCATAGGGGCTTGGGTTTTGTCATGACTCCAAATCACAGAAAGAATCAATACCTGACAGTCAGTAGGCCTCAAATTGGAGAAGCAGGGCAGTATTAACGACAGGGCTATTTGATCATTCCTGGTTCAAAGGAAGGGTGTACAGTCCACCCTGATGTTAGGCAAATGAGTGGCAAAAGAGCTTATTTTGGACACTGTCTTGGGCTGCACCCCTTATGGAAACTTTCAGCCAGAGGTTATGATGAGTGTCTATATGGAAGAATATGAGGCCCATGTTGGAGTGTTTTGATTTAATTGCGGTCATTTGTGTGGCGGTTGGAAGAGATGCCTGGGTCCTCTTGGGCCTGAACACTGGTGTGATTCCCCTTAGAGACTGAGTGCTGGAACGGACCTCAGAGAAGTGTTGCCATGAATTGTGTTGGGATTTTAGGAGGCCTCGCATGAGAATTGCCCTTGGAAAATGCGATCAGCGTCGCTTTCCACAGAGAGTGGAAATCTCAGCCAGGATATCACATGATTTTATTCTGAAAGACTTGGCAACCATAATTGAGAGTCAAAACGCACATGGACCTCACATGTAGACCTCAATGGGCCTGGCTTCATATGACCTTTTGGCCACTCTTTGGGAACCCTTGCCTGTGAGAGTTCTCCAGATCTTTCATTGAAATGAGCTTTCTCACCATTTAAGGGTTCCTAAATGAATTGAAATCCACAGTGCCTCCAATTTCATCCTTGAAAAATGGCTATATAAATACCATTAAATTTTTGAAATTTCAATGACCTGGTGGCACTGGAGAAACTTTGGGTGTCCTGTTGCTGATCATGAGTATACCAGAGAGTGCCTTGATTGACTGGGTTTCCTGAAAATGGTGTAGAACAGAGAAGCCTATGGGTTGGATCCTGCTGAGTAGTGGGCCTAGAGAAGTGGTGGGCATATGTGTGATAAAACATCTGTGGTAGGGGAATGAGGATCTACCATTGGATTCCAAATTGCTTGGGACTGACATGGTGCAGCCAGCATAAATTTCTATTTAAAGGCATCTTGATATATGGAGAGGTTTCAAGGCAATGTTCAGAATCAGCTTGCTATGTTCAAGGGGGTAAACTATGTGGGTTAGAAACCTGGTTGGTGCATTCTCCTGCAGAACCTGACCCACCACACGTGACATAACTCCCACCAGCACTGTGTCCCAGTTGAGCTCCATGTATTTGGTGAAGCAAATACCAAACTCCCAGTGCAGGAGCAAGAAACACAATGGAGAGTGGAAGAGCAATAAATGACTATACAGTCCACACAGGGAGACACTTAGCCACCAGTGGCCACAGTATACCCACAAAAAGAGAATCCAGCACTCTTCCCTCATGTTCATTGGAATATTACAATTTATGTCCTCCAGGTCACATAGATGCTGACCCAGCTTTGATCATCTCACTAGAAAAAAAGCAAAAGCTCCTGACAACAACATATATTTCAAGTGCCCAAACTCAGAGGCAGTTTCTCAAGAAGTCATTAGGCCAGCAGAGCTCCATTATTGTGGAGTGTTTACCCTGTCCCTTACTTTTGGAAACTCCTCTACCACGTCCATGGTTGTGAACTCCTTATCATATTTCATTCCAGATCAGTATTCACAGATTTTCTAACACTTCTCCTCTAATTGTGTCTACTTGGGGTGAAGGTAATGTCAAGGCATTGTTCTGGATGAAAGTGGGAAGATTTTTGTGTAGCACATATTTGCATACACATTGGATAAATTTTCCAATTTTCCATTCAAAATACTGAATCCCTGACATTAACACATACTCTACTAGATTCTGAATACTAATCCTAATATGTTGGAGAAAAATAACCCAAAAAGAATAGAACTACAAGCAGTTCAGAGGAGGCATGGTGTATAGTTGGACTTGCCTTTTTCATAATATAGGGTAGGAGTTATAAATCCAGTCAATTTTTTTTGAAAATAGTTCTCCATATGTTTTTAATGCCTATTCAGGACCTGTATTTCTATATGCACATATAGAATCCTACCTGTTACCACACGTTCATTCTTGTGTGGTGGCTGAATTGGCAGATACAAATTCTGACAAGGGATCACTCCTCCTAAACGCTGTTGGAATTGAAAATTCAACCTATGTGTGAGCTTCCTAGTTGAACAACATTATACATAAATCCATGTTCAGTAAAATGAATTTATTTGAATCTGTGCATGATATATATTTTTGGTGATTTTCAATTGACATATAGTGCTACTTTTTAATGTCTGTGTATATGTGTGTGTGTGTGTGTGTGTGTGTGCATGAGTGTGTATATATATATACACACACACACACACGCACACACACACTCTCCAGATTATTCAAAATATGAAATATATGTGTCTTATTTTACACTTCCTAAATTTTTCATATTCATGAATGTGGATTTATAATAATCTTTTCACAAGATTATTCTGAGAAATATTCACATACCTTACTAGAGTCTGACAACTAATCCTAAGATGATGGAGAAAATAATGCAAACACAATAGAAATACAAGAAGTTCAGTGGAGGCATGGTGTATAGTTGGACTTGCCTTTTGCATGATAAACGCTAGGTGTTATAAATCTAGTAAATTTTCAATTGAAATAATTCTTCATGTGTTTTTAAAATTAACAAATATGTGAATTCCTGTATCCCTTTCTCTGTATCCTATTCATCACATGTATTTTTACATGCACTTATAGAATCCTACCTGGTATCACAGGTACATTTTTGTGAGGTGGCTGACTTGGCCGATACAAATTCTGAAAAAAGATCACTCCTCTTAAACGCTGTTGGAAACGAAAATTCAACCTATGGTTGAGTCCCCTGGTAGAACAACAATATACATAAATCCATGTTCAGTAAAATATATGTTTTGTCATCTGTGGATAATATATATTTATTGATGAATTTTGATTGGCATATATATTACTACTTTTTAATGTCTCTGTGTGTGTTTTGTGTATATATAAATATGTGTATATATATACAACTACACACTCTCCAGATTTTTCAAACTATGAAATATATGTGTCTTATTTAAATTCCCTAAATTCATTCATGTTCATGGACTTGGATTTATAATCAACTTTTCACAAGATTATTCTCAGAAATATTCATCCACCTGAAAAACATATTTGTATCCTAGTACTGAACACTAAGTTGAATGAATGGTGCATACAAAAACTAATATTTCTACAGTAACTGACCCAGTTTAACATCAATGCAAGTAGATTCCGATGGGACAAGGTGTGTATTTTGACGTTCAATTTTATTCAACACTGGTACTTAATTGGATATATATTTCATCCACAAATTCACAAATTTATGGGCATTTGTTTCACTTACAATCAATTCCTGCTTTTGAACACATGTATTTCTCCAGGTGTCTTGATTGGTCTTTTCATTAGACTTCTTTCCAAACACATTATTTTCGATTTCCATAATCAATTTTGAAGCAAAACTCACACACACTTCATGATAAACTATAACCCTAATATTACCAATAGATATATAACTGGTTTGAATGAATGTATGTACATAAATATAAAATTTCCTGTATATTTTCAGATATCAATTCAATCCATTATTTAAAGTTGAAAACAGTGATACTATTTATTCACAGTATGGTTTAGTCATGCATTATCTCTATATTCATAGAAAAAGGGTGCACCTATTTGTACCCCCAATACTAATTTATATGTCTTCAATATATTGCTCCTAGAAATGGTGGAAGAAATACTCATGTCATCTGATCTACATATATATTTTATCAGTGTAATATTCTGGACACAAAAAAAGCAAATGTCACACTTATATTTGTACCAAATCCTAAATAGAAAGTGTGCATGGATTACTAAAAACACCCATGTCCAGGTTGCCTAATGCTCTCAAATGTCTATCCTATTGGTGACTACATATTTGTTTCTTCCTAAGATTATATATTCAATCTCAAGCCTGTTGAATATGTCTAATCCTATCACTCACTATATACTTTGCCTGATTTCCTAATGTCTCTATTGATATCTGCTTTCCTACATATTTTTTCCAGTTCATCACTGTGACCGACTCTTCACATGTGCTGACATTTACATTCACTCTCTAACCAAAACTCTATTGCTAAAGAACTTTTGGTCCAAATCTTATACTCACTTTTCTATCTAAACCAACACTATCTTCCTAATCCTATCGACTATGCCTTTTTGACTGGATGTCCTCTTAGACATTCAATCAACCAAGGTACATGGTCCTTTGCCATTGTTTATCTATTTATTTGAGACATCTGTGCAGAACATAGTTCAAAGGTAAGTATCCCACTAAAGTGACCAATGCCCTTCTGGGCTTCAAATCTTACCTAGAATTCTGTTTTCATACTTATATTTCACCTCTATATTATTAAATATCACAGAATACCAATACCATTATTCATCCAGCAGAATGATTCCTAACCCTAATCAAACCTGTTATTAACCCTAATCATACACTGTTCCCTAATCTAACTTTACAAAAGAGCAGGCACAGAGTTGGTCTTACAATACAGGAATATAGGGAATCTTTCACCTGCTGAGAAGCTCAAAGGTCCATGTAGATATGATCCCTGGAGAAGATGTAGGGAACTATGAAGGACCTGAGAAAGCGAAAGTCCTATTACATGGCAAAAAAACCCTGGTCAGGACGAAGGGATGTGTCTGAATCAGCCTCTATCTTTTTAATGTAGAGAAGATAAACCAAACCAGGGCTGTGTGGAGAGCTGTTCCAAGTGCCCATGGTTAATATAACATTCTAACTTGTGAAATTGTCACAGGAAATAGGGGCAGCCTCCATCTCAAAGGACCGTTTGAAGAAACTGTTAGGACAAAGTGGTTGCCAAGGCAGTGACCTCATTCAGTTTCTGAAGGAAGTGACCTTACCTAATTTCCTTGGTGATGGAACTCTCTGATCTTGGAATCCAGGAAGCCAATCACCCAGAGGCAGGCCCAGTCTCAGTCCCAGTGGTCTCACTTGTTTAGACTTACCAAGGACAGAGTCCGTCTTTCTTGGTAAATACTGATGTGAGTATGGCCAAATGCCAGGAGAGCTCTGAAGAGCGGCCTTTCCTAAGAACGCAGGTAGTGGCTCACTGCTGGGCCCTGACAACTTCACAGAGTTGGCCAAGTAGACCAGATCTTAGACAGGACAGGCCATTTCGGGGGAACAAAAAATGGCCCACCAGTCAGAGGACTCTCTGGATAGTCACATACCTACTTGGGGGAAAGAGGTATCTTTGTGGGTATGGGTGTGAGTTTGTGGTTTTGTCTCATGTTCTAAGAATACGTAGGAAAGGCAGTTTGTTTGGTTTGGAATGGACTGTGTCTAGTAAGTCCTTTGACAAGGCGAGTGTTTCTTTGTCTGTGTATCCCACTGTGTCTGTGGTTGTAGATATTAGAAAAGAGAATGCATCAATGGATGTGTTATGTCTAGTAGAAAGCTTCTCAGCATTCATCCTCCCTAATTTATGAATGGACTGTGGCTTGCCTTATAAATGTACAACACCTACAATCCTCCTAAGTTCCTGTATTCTTCCTGATTTTGGCCTCTCTCTAGAATAGGCTCATGATTTTGTTTCCAAGTTATGTACCACCTCCAAGCTCTGTGACATGGCTATGTACTGGATAGCTGAAGGGAATGGGAGCATATCAGAAAACTCAGATATCAGTGTGACTAGGAGAGTCTCAGTGGAGAAATCCTGCTTTGGGTCTTTTGCTTACCTATTTGTCCGTTGCCCTGAATGTCAGGAAGGTCTTTGCCTCAGGTCGCCCCTTTGTGAAGCCTGAAGAAAACAGTTTTCAGATGGAAATGAATGGGCATCACCTTGGGCTCTTTGCTTAATTGCTTTGGAATGGGATGAGTCTGAATCAGCCTCTTGGTTCTGTGTGAGGCTGTGGCTTAGATTCTCAGCACCTGTTGGGTCTAAAGAAAGATCCCATGTGTGCATCCAAAACGAAAATGGCCAAAAGAGCAGTCATTGTGCATGAAGTCTCTCACCTTCCTCTGTAATGTTCCTTCCTCCGTCAAGTGAGAATAGGGATTCCTTGGGTCTAATGAGTTCTTCAAAGCTCTGTAGAGTCTAGCCCATTGGTGCTTGGGTTTTCTCATAACTCCAATTCACATAAAGAATCTAAACTCCACAGTCAGTAGGCCACAAATTGGAGAAGTGAAGCAGTATTAACAGCAGGCATATTTAATCACTCCTGGTTAACAGGAAGGGAGTCCGGGCCTTTAGGCAAATGAGGGGTAAGGGAGCTTCATTTGGACACTGTCTTGGGCTGTGCCTCTCAAGTAAACCTCCAGCCAGAGGTTATTATGAGTGTCTTTATGGAAGAAGATGAGGGCTAGGTGGGAGTGTTTTGGTTTTAAATGTGATCACTTGTGTGGCGGTTGGAAGAGATGATTGGTTACACCTGGGCTTCAACTCTGGTGTGATTCCACTTAGAGACTGATTTCTGGAACTGACCTCAGAGAAGTATTGCAATGAATTGTGTTGAGATTTTAGGAGGCCTCGCATGAGAGTCGCCCTTGGAAAATGAGTCTTGGCCCAGGGTTGCTTTCCACAGAGCACTGGAAATCTCAGCCAGGATATCACATTATTTTATTCTGAAAGACTTGGCAACCATAGTTGAGAGTCAAAACAAACAAGGACCTCACATTGTAGACCTCAATGGGCCTGGCTTCATGTGAACTTTTGGCCACTCTTTGGGAAGCCTTGCCTGTGAGAGTTCTCCAGATCTTTCATTGAATGAGCTTTCTCACCATTTAATGGTTCCTAAATGAATTGAAACCCACAGTGCCTCCAACTTCATCCTTGAAAAATGGTTAGATAAATACCATGAAATGCTTAAAATTCCCATGAGCAGGTGGCACTGGAGAACCTTTGGATGTCCTGTTTCTGATCATAAGTATACCTGAAGGTGCCTTCATTGACTGGGTTTCATGAAAATAATATAGAAAAGACATGATAGTAAGTTGGAGGCTGCTGAGTAGTGGGCCTAGAGAAATTGTGGGGAGGTGTGTGATAAAAAATCTGTGGTGTGGCCATGTGGATATGCCATTGGCTTCCAAATGGATTAAGACTGATATGGTGCAGCCAGCAGACCCTTCTATGTAAAGGCATCTTGTGATATTGAGGAGTTTCAGGGCAATGTTCAGAATCAGGTTACTATGCTCAAAGAGGCAAGCTTGTGGTATAGAAGCCTGGTTGGTGCATTTTCCTGCAGACCCTGACCCACCAAACGTGACAGAACTCCCTCCAGCACTGTGTCCCAGTTGAACTCCTTGATTCGTGAAGCAAATACCAAACTCCCAGTGCAGCAGCAAGAAACACCACGAAAGATGGAGTATGAACAAATGGGTTCACAGTGCACATGGGGAGACACTTAGCCCCCAGTGGCCACAGTTTACCTACAAAGAGAGGATTTAGCAATGCTTCCTCATGTTCATTTTAAAATAAGTAACCATGTCCTCCAGGTCCCATAGATGCAGACCCAGCTTTGATGGTCTCACTACAATGGAAGCTAAAGCTCCTGAGAACAACATATATTACATGTGTCCAACCTCAGAGGGAGTTTCTTAAGAAGACTTTAGGCCAGCAGAGTTCCATGTTTGTGTGTGGTGAGCCGCTTCTGCAGATTATGGTCGCCATTGCAGGATGGTGCTGGCTCCACTGTGGTCTGTAACAAACAACTCCTTGTTTGGGAGAGTTGGTGCATGGTTTTTCAGCACCCTGTGAGAAAGTTCCACGTGGAAGCTTTGCATTGGGGCTTGGGATGCTTTATTAAGGCTGGAAGGGGCATCCAACAAGGAAGAAGAAGAAATATCAAGGGCCTGAATAAACTGCTGAAAGAAGATTCCTGAGTAGCGTCTTCCTTGCGGGCAAGGGGTCGCGACAAGTGGTGCTGAAAACCCGGGAACCAGAACTTTCAGCAGTCAGGGGTGGTGCACCGGTTAGTCCCAGGTAAGTGGGACCCGCGGTCAAAGCGGAGGTTAGTCCCAGGTAAGTGGGACCCGCGGTCAAAGCGGGGATTAGTCCCAGGTAAGTGGGACCTGCTATCAAAGCGGCAGCTCCTCTGTAAAGCCAGAGAGAGCATTACATCTTATTGCAGCTGCACTGTGTACTTTTGCTCTTACTTTCACTTTTGTTTTTTGTGTGTCTTTTGTTGTGTCATGAGTGCCGTATCTTCAAGTCCGCTTCTCCTGGCCCTAGATAACCTGTTACGTTGCAAGGGCCTAGAAGTGAAACGTAGTACTTTACAGAGATTTTTACGGAAGACAGATATTGCTGCACCGTGGTTTGCGTTCTCGGGCAGCCTTACTATACCTAGCTGGGATAAGTTAGGCACAGATCTTGACTTTGCTTCTGAGCAGGGCATATTAGAGGGTGGGGTGATACCCCTTTGGAAGATGATCCGTAGTTGCCTCCCAGATGGCAGATGTCAGGAAACACTTACTAAAGGACAAGAAGTTTTTGAGCAACTACATGAGGAAAAGTCTGAAGGATCACATAGTGAAGTGGCAGAGAACATTGGGAGTAAGAGTAGTGAGAAGGCAAAAGAGCCTGAAACTAAAAATAGGAGAAGGCTCTACCCAGACTTGGCTGAATTAAAAAAACCTGAGAACACAAGCGGCTCAGAGAGTTCTGAGGACCTTGATATATTGTTACAACAACTACGAAAGATAAAAGTGAAGAAAAATAAAAAAGGGATACAGGGCACGCAGGCCTACTGTAAAAAGGGGACGGGATCCAATATCGGTCAACAACACTCTGAGGAGGAGGAGGTAGAATATCTCAAAGAAGATATGGTGCTGGTTGCCCCACCCCCGTATGTGCGGGGGAGCCAAAATTCCGGGAGATATTTTCATGCGCAAGTTTGGAGGACAGTTAATACAGATATGGGACTTGCATACCCTGTATTTCAGGACAATAACAGGGGAAGATATCATGAGCCTTTAGACTTTAAGAAAATTAAAACCTTGGCGGAATCTTTCCGCACTTATGGCGTGGATGCCGCTTTCACCCTTACTCAGGTGGAGGGACTTGCTAGATTTTGTATGACTCCTTCAGATTGGGCTAGCCTTGTTCGGGCTTGTGTTTCTCCAGGTAAATATTTGGACTGGAGAGCCTTTCTGCTAGAGGGCGCTGTTGAGCAGGCCGCCCAAAACTATGCGGCGGGACACCCCCATTGGGACAAGGATATGCTTTTAGGACAAGGCAGATTTGCTAATCAACAGACAGGATTCCCTCCTGAGGCATATGATCAAATTAACAACATTTGCATTCGGGCATGGAAGTCACTTCCAAATAGAGGAGAGGTGTCTGGTTACTTCACTAAGATTCTGCAGGGCTCTACAGAACCCTTTTCAGATTTTGTAGCAAGGATGGTGGATGCCGCTGGAAAGATTTTTGGGGACCCTAATAGGCACCTACAGGGGCGTAAGCATCCTGTTCTAGCTCATCAAAAGCTTAACAGGTTTGGTCTGGGTTTTTCCTAGGGGCCACTGGGGCTCAAATACCCATAACATGGCTCACCGAGGAGCCTGTTTGGGTTCCTCAGTGGCCTCTTCCCTGGGCTAAACTGGCAGCAGCCCATGATCTAGTCAAAGAACAACTTGATTTGGGTCACATCCAACCTTCTACTTCTCCATGGAATACTCCCATATTTGTCATTAAGAAAAAATCAGGGAAGTGGCGCCTACTGCATGATCTACAAGCAGTTAATGCTCAGATGCAACTTATGGGACCCATTCAAAGAGGGCTGCCTCTGCTCTCCTCTGTTCCTCAAGGCTGGCATATAATTGTTATTGACATTAAAGACTGTTTCTTTTCCATTCCTTTGCATCCTAAAGATTCACAACGTTTTGCTTTCACCCTTCCCTCGTGTAATCACGAGGAACCAGATCAAAGGTTTGAGTGGGTGGTGTTGGCACAGGGGATGGCTAACAGTCCCACGATGTGCCAAATGTATGTGGGGAAGGCACTCGCACCTCTCAGACATAAGTATTCCTCCACCAAGATCATTCATTATATGGATGATGTGTTATTGGCCGCAAAATTAGAACAGACAGTTAATGAGGCTTATAAAGATCTCGTGATGCTGTTGGCTCAACATGGACTGCACATCGCACCTGAAAAGGTTCAAACAGGGGATTCTATCAGGTATTTGGGAGCGACAATTGGGTATGACAAATTAAAACCACAAAAAATTACCATCAGGACTCAAGATTTCCAAACTCTAAATGATTTTCAAAAATTGCTGGGAGACATTAATTGGATAAGAGGATATTTACATATTCCTAATATTGTGCTCCAGCCTTTGTATGCTACTCTTAACGGTGATCCAGATCTTGCTTCCCCTCGTAGCCTCACTACTGAGGCTAGAGCGGCCCTTATAAAAGTAGAACAAGCTATACAGCATGCCACTCTATGCAGGCTCCAGAGTGATAAACCTTTCCAGTTATGTGTGCTTGCCACTATGCGGCAGCCTACTGGAGTACTGTGGCAAAATGGGCCTTTACTATGGATCCACCCACATGTATCCCCAGGAAAATCCTTAGAATATTATCCTGATGCTGTTGCAGCGTTGGCACTTAAAGGGATTCAACAAAGCATTCAATTTTTCGGCCAATCACCTTCTTCTCTTATCATACCCTACACTAAAGCTCAACTTAATGTTTTATGTACTACTCTAGACAACTGGGCTATTCTGTGTTGCTCGTTTCAAGGGGGTATTGATAATCACTACCCTTCTCATCCATTACTCCATTTTGTTAAAGAACATCCCATCATTTTCCCTAAGGTAACTTCATCCAGTCCAATTCCGGGGGCTGTTAACATTTTTACTGATGGTTCCAAGTCTGGAATGGGAGCTTATGTAATTAATGACTCTCCCCCTATCCAGCATCAATTTGCTCCTGGAAATCCACAATGGATAGAACTACAAATTGTTATTGAAGTTTTTAAACAGTGTTCTTTTCCTTTTAATCTTATTTCGGACTCCAGCTATGTGGTACAAGCACTAAAAGTCCTGGAGGCCGTGGGAGCTATTAGTGATGCCCACAATGTGTCTGCTTACTTTACTCAGCTTCAACAGCTTATCTCTAACCGCACTGCTTCTTTTTATCCAATGCACATCAGGGCTCACACCTCTCTTCCTGGTCCGTTATCCCAGGGTAATGCCTGTGCGTGCGGACTTAGCCACTAGAGGTCAATTGATATGCTTGGCTTCCTCCTTAGAGGGGGCTAAGTTGTTTCACCAAATCTTCCATGTTAATGCATTAACGCTGCACAGGCATTTTTCCATTTCAAGAGCGGATGCTCGGCAGATAGTATTGCAATGTCCCCACTGTGTCACATTTCTTCATCCCCCTAATTATGGAGTAAACCCACGGGGATTAAAGCCATTGGTTGTTTGGCAAATGGATGTGACACATATACCTGACTTTGGTAACCTCAAGTATGTGCATGTTTCTGTTGATACGTGCTCTGGAATTATCCATGCTTCTGCTTCATCAGGAGAAAAGGCACGTAATGTCATTACTCACTGTTTAGAGGCATGGGCAGCATGGGGTGCACCTGCATCCCTTAAGACTGATAATGGACCTGTTTATACTGGCAGACAATTTACAGCTTTTTGTTCTACTATGGGAGTGCAACTTACTCATGGTTTGCCTTACAATCCTCAAGGACAAGGCATTGTTGAGTGTGCTCATCGCACCTTAAAGGAAACTTTACAAAAACAAAAAGGGGGAATAGGAGCTGAACACACTCCTAAAGAACGCCTGTCCTTAGCTCTCTTTACCATTAATTTTTCGAATTTGGATATTCATGGTGGCTTTGCGGTCGATTGACATGTGTCCCCTCAGCCCTCTGTGATTGGCTATGTTAAGTGGAAGGATGTTCTTACGGGCCAATGGAACGGCCCTGACCCCGTGCTGACATGGGCACGAGGATCTGTATGTGTTTTTCCCCAGGATCGTACGGAACCGTTGTGGGTCCCTGAACGCTTGACAAGAAGAGTCTCAACATCAACTGACCAGCAACAAGAGATACCACAACAATTCTGTGATGAGGATCTTCATTTTGCTAAGTGCTCTGGCTCTGGTGCTGGTGCCGATGGCACAGGCGACACCAATGCGGTGGTGGGCAGTGGCACGGGCATGGCCAATGCCGATGCCGGTTCATGGTAATTCTAGTGTCCTCCCCACTCTTTTTTCTACCTCATGTGAGATGTCTGCTCCCTGTGCCTCTCCTAGAGGGGACATGGAGAGAATTTTTAATCAATCTCAAGTTAATCTAACAGGAGTTTTTTGTTTCAGACTTAAAAACGCTAATTGCATTAGCCTTAAGACCAAAAATTTGACTAACTGGGAGGACCCATTGTGGTCCAATCAGGTCTCAGGGAGCATTATCAGTGCTGTATTGAGCAAGGTAGCTTCGGGGAAGAAATCAGGCTCAGGAACCCCCGCAAACAGTAGCTCTGCTCTTAACATAACTACCTTGGCTATTATCTCCGAGGTACTAATCCCAGTGCCTCCTTCTTCTAATAGTATTCATGATGCCACTCATTTCAAGGCCTCTCCTTACTGTCCCCCTAATCTTGGTTTCCCCCCAACATTTACGCCTTGTCAGGATCATTCTTGGGAGAAACATCAAGTTGCTAAAGGTTTCTCCCTTTCCCCCTCTCTTAAGAGGTATGTTTATAACTTTAACAATAGTGCCAGCTCCTCTACAGGAGTAGGTTGGTCCTGGTTTCAATGGCTGATTTCCAATGAAAAGGGGGCTTCAGCCGATATTTCTGCATTGGCTCAGTTGCTAGGAGCCAAAAGTTGGCTGACTAATGTTTCTGGTACTGTTAGGGAAAGTGAACGAGGTAATAGACTTACATCTGTTTCATTCAACTCTCTGTTGTATAATGCCACAATGCCTCCTGCAATGGTCTGTGTCCAATCCCCCTTCTTATTCCTTTTGGCTAAGGCCACCTTGTCGGGGATGCTGGATTGTTCTCATACTACCAGTCTCTTATCTGAGTGTTGGAATGGTTCCTGGACTGTAGCAGTGGTTATGAAAATTCCAACTTTTGTCCCAATCCCGGTCACTGCAGATCCTGATAAATTCCCTATTGTTGAGCTACTTAGAGTCCGCAGAGATTTTGGAATCACAGCGGCTATAGTGACAGCCGTGGCGGTATCTGCTGCTGCAGCGGTTACGGCCGGAGTGGCTATGGCCAATCAAGTACAAACTGCTGCCACCATTAATCAAGTTGTCCAACAAACTTCCACCATACTTGAATCCCAAAATACAATTAATCAACATATTTTGTCAGGGATTTTAGCTGCCAACCAAAGAATAGATTTACTCCAAGCTCAGGTAGAAGAATTGGCTGACTTAGTGCTTTTGGGTTGTGTTGACCAACGTGCACATTTATGCATAACCTCTGTCAGATTTAATGATTCCAGGAATGTTTCCCGCATCATTGGCGAATATTTGGCTGGAAATTGGTCCATGGAAGCGGAAGACATGATCCAGTCTCAACTAACCCAGATAGGTGTCTTGAATAACACCCGTGTTGATCCCGTGACTTTGGGTCAATTCACCGATTGGATATCTTCTGCTTTTTCCTTTTTTAAAGAGTGGGTGGGGGTAGGCATTTTTGG
This sequence comes from Callospermophilus lateralis, assembly GCF_048772815.1. Classification (NCBI taxonomy): domain Eukaryota; kingdom Metazoa; phylum Chordata; class Mammalia; order Rodentia; family Sciuridae; genus Callospermophilus; species Callospermophilus lateralis. The sequence goes on from NW_027514428.1 coordinate 432,415, forward strand.
TGCAATGTGTTGCTTCGGTATGTTTCTCTGTTTGTGGTTTCTCTGTTGCCTCAAGGCCCGCAATGCTCACGATAAGGCTATGATCATCCAAGCTCTTGCAGCTTTAGAAAATGGCAATTCACCTCAAGTCTGGCTTGCGCATCTTAAACAGTAAATCTTTGACATGGTCGTTGCACCCCAAGTTATTATAACATTGCAGTGGGATCGGCATGTCTTTCCTCGTTATTCTCTTAGTGTTGGAAAGCCCTTGCACTCTGCCGGTCTTGCTGCCATTGCACGCAGGTGGGTTTCCACACTAATGCTTCTCTATCGCCTTAAAGTCCGTGCCTTTCTTTCAGGGTGCTGTCAACTCGTTTGTCTTTGTGTACAGCCACAGTTCAGCCTCAGCTGTCCCCCTTTGTCCACCTTCGTCATGATACAGGATGCGAGGCAAGGCACTGCACTTGAGTGATCCTTGAAGTGGACCTCAAGGAGAGCATGTCCTATTGCATGCGGGTTTGATGTCCATGCCCCGCCCCACGAAAAAGGCGTCGGCTGATATGGCTTCAGATCTGGGGAAGGGCCCTCCTTAGGACTGAGCCATACTATGCAGCCACTTCTGCACAGTGGGATAGGACTTCTACTCTCGCCTGTATTGTTTTCAGAAAACAGAAAGGGGGAACTGTGGTGAGCCGCTTCTTCAGATTATGGTCGCCATTGCAGGATGGCGCTGGCTCCACTGTGGTCTGTAACAAACAACTCCTTGTTTGGGAGAGTTGGTGCATGGTTTTTCAGCACCCTGTGAGAAAGTTCCACGTGGCAGCTTTGCATTGGGGCTTGGGATGCTTTATTAAGGCTGGAAGGGGCATCCAACAAGGAAGAAGAAGAAATATCAAGGGCCTGAATAAACTGCTGAAAGAAGATTCCTGAGTTGCGTCTTCCTTATGGGCAAGGGGTCTCGACATTTGTGGAGTGTTTACATTGTCCCTTACTTTTGGAAACTCCTCTACCACCCCCAAAGTTGTGAAAATTGAGCAGTTTTCATTGCAGATATACATTCACAGATTTTTCTAACTCTTCTCCTCTAACTGTGTCATACTTGGGGCGAAGGTAATGTCGCAGCATTGTTCTGGATGAGATTGAAAAGATTTTTGTGTAGCAAATATTTGCATACACATTGGATCCATTTTTCAATTTTCCATTTGAAATACTGAATACATGACACTATCCCATACCCTACTAGCCTTTGACTATTCATCCTAATATGATGGAGAAAAATAACCTAAACAGAATACAAATACAAGCAGTTTAGAGGAGGCATGGGATATAGTTGAACTTTCCTTTTGCATGATAAACGGTAGGTGTTATCAATCTAGTCAATTTTTAATTAAAATAGTTCTCTATGTGTTTTTAAAATTAACTACTATGTGAATTCCTGTCTCCCTTTCTCTGTAGCCTATTCATCATCACATGTATTTTTATATGCACTTATAAAATCCTACCTGGTATTATAGGTACATTTTTGTGAGGTTGCTGACTTGGCAGGTACAAATTGTGAGAAGAGATCACTCCTCCTAAACGCTGTTGGAACTGAAAATTCCACCTATAGGGGAGCTTCCTAGTAGAACAACATTATACGTAAACTCATGTTCAGTAAAATAAATATTTTTACATATGTGGATGATATATATTTAAAGATGAATTTCGATTGGCATATATATTAGTACTTTTTAATGTCTGTGTGTGTGGTGTGTGTTTTGTGTATATATGTATATGTGTATATATATATATATATATACACTCTCCAGATTTTTCAAACTATGAAATATATGTGTCTTATTTAAATTCCCTAAATTCATTCATGTTCATTGACTTAGATTTATAATCAACTTTTCACAATATTATTCTTAGAAATATTCATCCACCTTAAATACATATTTCTTTACTAGTAGTGAAAACTAATTTAAGTGAATGGTGTATACAAATCCTAATAATTCTACAGTAATTGACCCAGTCAAACATCAATGCAAGTATATTCCTATGGGACATGATATGTAATTTGATGTTTATTTTTATTCAACATTGGTACATTATTATTTCTTCAGTTTTTGCACATCATAGGATATATATTTCATCCACAAGTGAGCAAATTTATATGCATTTGTTTCAACTTTAATCACTTCCTGCTTCAGAACACATGTATTCTCAGGGTTTCTTGACTGGATTTTTCATGAGACTTCTTTTCAAACACATTATTTTCGATTTCCATAATCACTTTAGAAGCAAAACTCACACACTCTTCATGATAAACCAAAACACTAATATTACCATTAGATGAATAACTGGTTGGAATGAATGATTGTATATCCATATAAGATTTCCTGTAATTTTTCAGATATCAATTCAAACCATTATTTAAAGTTGGAACAAGTTATATTATTTATTCACAGTATGGTCTATTCATGCTTTATCTCTATATTCATAAACACAGGGTACACCTATTTTTACCCCCAATACTAATTTATACGTCTTCAATATATTGCTCCCAGAAATGGTGGAAGAAATACTTATGTCACCTGATTTATGTATACATTTTATCACAGTAATATTCTGGACAAAAATTGTAAAGGTCACACTTATGATTCTACCAAAGCCTAAATGGAAAGTGAACATAGATTACTAAAAACATCTATTTCAAGGTTGCCTAATGCTCTCAAATGTCAATCCTATTGGTAACTACGTATTTCTTTCTTTCTAAGATTATATATTCAAACTCAACCCTGTTGAAAATGTCTAATCCTCTCACTCACTTTATACATTGCCTGATTTAGTAATGCCTCTATTGATATCTGCTTTTCTACATATTTTCCCCAGTTCATGATAGTGACTGACTCTTCATATGTGCTGACATATACATTCGCTCTCTAACTGAATCCCTATTGCTAAAGAACTTTTGGTCCAAATCATATACTCACTCTTCTTCCTAAACCTACCGACTATCTTTCAAATCCTAATGACTATCCTTTTTTGAGTGGATGTTCTCTTCTACATTCAATCTTCCAAGGTACAAGGTCCTGTGCTATTGTATATCAAATTTTCTGAGACATCTGTGCAGAACATAATTCAAAGCTAAGTATCCCAATCAAGGGCCCAATGCCCTTGTGGGTTTTAAATCATACCTAGATTTCGGTTTTCATAATTATATTTCACCTCTACATTCTTGTAAATATCACAGGTTCCCAATACAATTATTCATGGAGCAGAATGATTTCTAACCCAAATCAAACCTGTTATTAACCCTAAACATACACTGTTCCCTCAATCTCATTTTACAGAAGAGCAGGGACAGAGTTGTTCTTACAATACAGGAAAGTAGGGGACATTCAACCTGCTGAGAACCTCAAAGGTCCATGCAGAAATGATACCTGGAGAAGTTGTAGGCAGGTATGAAGCACCTAAGAGAGCAAAGGCCAATTTGCATGGCAAACAACCTGGTCAGGATGAAAGGATGTTTCTGAATCAGGCTCTCTCTTCTTATTGTGGAGAAGATGGACCAAACCAAGCCTGTGTGGAGAGCTGTTCCCGGGTGCCTATGATTGATATACCATTCTAACTTGTGAAAGTGTCAGAGAAAGTAGGGACAGCCACCATCTCACTGGACCTTTGGAAGCAATTGTTAGGACAAAGGGGTTGCCAAGGCAGTGACCTCATTCAGTTCCAAAGAAAGTGATGTACCTCATTTCCTTGGTGATGGAACTCTCTGAACTTGGTATCCAAGAAGCCAGGCACCCAGATGCATTCCAAGTCCCAGTCCCAGTGGGCTCACTTGTGTGGATTGACCAAGGACAGTTAGTCTTTCTTGGTACCTACTGATGTGAGGATGGCAAAATGCCAGGAGAGCTCTTAAGAGGGACCTTTCCTGATAAAGCAGGTAGTGGCTCACCACTTTTTCCTGACAACTTCACAGTGTTGGCCAAGGAAACAAGAGAGGGTACAGGCCATTTCGGGGGAACATAGTATGGCCCACCAGTCAGAGGACACACCGGATAGTCAAAGACTTACTTGGGGGAAGGAGGTGCCTTTGTGAGTGTGGGTTTGTTGTTTTCTCTCATGTTCTGAGAATAGGTAGGAAAGGAGTTTTTTTTGTTTGTTTGTTTGTTTGTTTGTTTGTTTGTTTGTTTGGAGTGAACTGTTTCTAGTAAGTCGTTTGACAAGGTGAGTGTTTCTATGTCTGTGTATCCCACTGTGTCCGTGGTTGTAGACACGAGAAAAGACAATGCAACAATGGATGTGTCCTGTCTACTAGAAAACTTCCCAAAATTCATCCTGTCTAACTTATGAATGGAGTGTGGCTTTCCTTATGGATGGGCAAAACCTACTACCTTCCTAAGTCCCATTTTTTCTTCCTGAATTCTGGCCACTCTCCAGAATAGGATCATGGATTAGTGTCCAAGATAGGTGCCAACTCCAACGTCTGTGACATGGCCTTGTACTGGATAGCTGAATGGAATGGCCAGTATCTCAGAAAACTCAGATATCAGTGTGACCAGGAAACTCTCAGTGGAGAAACCCTGCTTTGGGTCATTTGCTAACCTACTGTTCTGTTGCTCTGAATTTCAGGAACGTCTTTGCCTCAGGCCACCCCTTTATGAACCCTGAAGAAAACAGTTTTCAAATGTAAATGAATGGGCATCACCTTGGATTCTTTGCTTAATTTCTTTGGAATAGGATGTGTCTGAATCAGCCTCTTGGCCCTGTGTGAGGCTGTGGCTTATATTCTCAGCATCTGATGGATCTAAAGAAAGATTCCATGTGTGCATCCAAAACCAAAATGGCAAAATGTTCAGTCATTGTGAATGAATTCTATTGCCTTCCTCTGTTAGGTTCCTGAAATCCATCAAGTGAGAATAGGGATCCTTTGGGTCAAATGAGTTCCTCAAATCTCTGCAGAAGGGCTTGTCTTTTCTCCTGATTCCAATTCACATAAAGAATCTAAACCCCACAGTCAGAAGGCCTCAAATTGGAGAAGCAGAGCAGTATTAAGGGCAGGAATATTTGATCACTCCGGTTTCACAGGAAGGGTTTCCAGCCCACCCTGACTTTAGCCAAATGAGGGACATGGAGCTTATTTTGGACACTCTTTGGAATGTGCCCCTCATGGAAAGCTCCAACCAGAGGTTATGATGAGTGTCTACATGGAAGAAGATGGAAGCCATGTGGGAGTGTTTTGGTTTCAATTGTGGTCATTTGTTTGGCGGTGTGGAGAGATGACTGGGTCAACCTGGGCTTGAACTCTGGTGTGATTCCCCTTAGAGACTGCGTTCTGGAACTGACTCAGAGAAGTATTGTCATAAATTGTGTTGGGATTTTATGAGGCCACGCATGAGAGTCGCCCTTGGAAACAGAGAGCTTGGCCCAGGGTGGCTTTCCTCAGAGTACTGAATCTCAGCCAGGATATCACAGGATTTTATTCTTTAATACTTGGCAGCAATAGTTGAGAGTCAAAACACACATGGAACTCATATTGGAGAACTCAATGGGCCTGGCATCATGTGACCTTTTGTCCACTCTTTTGGAAGCCTTGCATGTGAGAGTTCTCCAGAGCTTTCTTTGAAATGAACTTCCTCAACTTTTAATGGTTCCTGAATGAATTGAAACCCAGAGTGCCTCCAACTTCATCCTTGAAAAATGGCTACATAAATACCATGAAATTTTTGAAATTCCCATGACCTGGTTGCACTGGAGAACCTTTGGATGTTCTGTTGCTGATCATGAGTGTACCAGACCGTGCCTTGTTTGACTGGGTTTCATGAAAATGGTGTAGAACAGAGATGCCAGTATATTGAAGCCTGCAGAGTAGTGGGCCAAGAGCTGTGGTGTGCAGGTGTGTGAAAAAATATCTGTGGTTGAGACATGTGGATCTCCCATTGACTTCCAAATAGCTTGTGGCTGACATGGTGCAGCCAGCAGGCTCTTTCTTGTAAAGGCATCTTTTTATATGGAGAGGTTTCAGGGCAATCTTCAGAATAGGGTTGCTATGGTCAAGGAGAAAGCTATGTGGGATAGAAGCCTGTTTGGTGCATTCTCCTGCAGACCCTGACAAACCACATGTGACATAACTCCCTCCAACACTGTGTCCCAGATGAACTCCTTGTATTTCATGAAGCAAATACCAAACTCCCAGTGCAGGAGCAAGAAACACCATGGAAAGTGGAGGATGACCAAATGGCTTCACAGTCCACACGGGGAGACACTTACCCACAGTGGCCACAGTTTACATACAAATGGAGAATTCGGCACTGCTGTCTCATGTTCATTGGACATAGATGCAGGGTCAGCTTTGATGTTCTCACTACAAAGGAACATAGTTTCTGACAAGCTCCTGAGAACAACAAATATTTCAAGTGTCCAACCACAGAGGCAGTTTCTCAAGAAGTATTATTCCGGCAGAGCTCCATGTACGTGGAGTGTTTACCCTGTCCCTTAGTTTTGGAAATTCCTCTACCACCTCCAAGGTTGTGAACTCCTGATTATTTTCCATTGCAGATATGTATTCACATATTTTCTAACTATTTTCCTCTAATTGTGTCTTACTTGGGGTGAAGGTAATGTAAAGGCATTTTTCTGGATGAGAGTAGGAAGATTTTTGTGTAGCACATATTTGCATACACATTGGATACATTTTCCTATTTTCCATTCGACATACTGAATCCCTGACAATAACCCATACCCAACTAGACTCTTACTGATAATCTTAATATGATGGAGAAAAATAACCCAAACAGAATAGAAATACAAGCAGTTCAGTGGATGTATCACATATATTTGGACTTGCCTTTTGCATAACAAATTGTAGGTGTTTCAAATCTTGTCAATTTTAATTGATATAGTTCTCCATGAGTTTTTAAAGTTAACAACTATGTGAATTTCTGTCTCCCTTTCTCTGTAGCCTATTCAGCACATGTATTTTTATATGCACATATAGAATCCTACCTGGTATCACAAGTATATTATTGTGAGTGCATGCATTGGCAGATACAAATTGTGAGAAGAGATCACCCCTCCTAAACACTTTTGGAATTTAAAATTCAACCTATGGGTGACCTTCCTAGTGGAATATTATACATAAATCCATTTTCATTAAAATATAAATTTTTCCATCTCTGGAGGATATATATTTCATGATGAATTTCGATTGGCATATATATTGCTACATTTTAATGTCTCTGTGTGTGTTTTGTGTATATATATATATATATATATATATATATATATATATATATATATATACTGTCCAGATTTTTCAAAATATGAAATATATGTGTCTTATATACACTCCCTGAATTCATTCATGTTCATGTATGTGGATTTATAATCAACTTTTCACAAGATTTTTCTCAGAAATATTCATCCACGTGAAATACATGTTTGTTTCCTAGTACAACAAACTCACTACAGTGAATGGTGGTTACAGATCCTAATATTGCTACACTAACTGACTCAGTTTAACATCAATGCAAGTAGATTCCTATGGGACATGGTGTGTATTTTGAGGTTCATTTTCATTCAACACTGGTATATTACTATTTCTTAAGTTTTTGAACATCATAATATATATATTTCATCCACAAGTTCACAAATTTATAGGCATTTGTTTCAGTTTCCATCATTTCCTGCTTCAGAACACATGATTTCCTCCAGGTTTCTTGACTGGCCTTTTCATGAAACTTCTTTCCAAACACATTATTTTCGATTTTCATAATCAATTTTAAAGCAAACCTCACACACTCTTCATGATAAAGCATAACCCTAAAATTACCATTAGATGTATAACTGGTTGTAATGAATGGATGTATATCAATATAAAATTTCCTGTATATTTTCAGATATCAATTCAATCGATTATTTAAAGTTGGAGCCAGTTATATTATTTATTCACAGTATGGTCTATTCATGCATTTTCTCTATATTCAGAGACACAGGGCACACCTATTTTTACTCCCAAAATTAATTTATATGTCTTCAAAAACTTGTTTGCAAAAATGGTGGAAGAAATACTCATGTTCCCTGATGTACATATACATTTTATCACAGTAATATTCTGGACACAAAATGCAAAGTCACATTTATGATTGTACCAAATCCTAAATGGAAAGTGAGCATGGATTACAAAAATCATCCATCTCCAGGTTGCCTAATGCTCTCAATTGTAAATCCTATTTGTGACTATATATTTGTTTCCTCCTAAGATTATATACTCAACCTCAAGCCTGTTGAAAATGTCTAATCCAATCACTCACTTTATTCTTTTCCTGATTTCCTAATATCTCTATTGATATCTACTTTCCTACATATTTTCCCCAGTTCATCTTTGTGACTGACTCTTCACATGTTCTGACATTTACATTCACTCTCTACTCGAAACCCTCTTGCGAAAGAACTTATGGTCCAAATCATTTACTCACTCTTCTTCCTAAACCTACGGACGATCATCCTAATCCTACTGACTATCTTTTTTTGACTGGATGTTCTCTTCTACATTCAATTATCCAAGGTACAAGGTCCTATGCCATTGTATATGGATTTATCTGAGATAACTGTGCGGAACATAATTCAAAGATAAGTATCCAACTCAAGGGCCCAATTTGCCCTTCAGGGCTTCAAATCTTACTTAGATTTCTGTTTTCATAATTATATTTCCCCTTTCTTGTAAATATCACAGGTTTCAAGTACCATTATTCATCCCACAGAATGATTCCTAACTCAAATTGAACATGCTATTAACCTTAAACATACACTGTTCCCTCAATCTAACTTTACAGAAGAGCAGAATCAGAGTTGGTCTTACAAAAGAGGAATGTAGGGGATCTTCCACCTGCTGAGAACCTCAAAGGTCCATGCAGAAATAATCCCTGGAGAAGTTGTAGGCAGCCATGAAGAACCTGAGAGAGCACAAGTCATCTTCCATGGCAAACATCCTGGTCAGGATGAAGGTTTGTGTCTGAATCAGCCTTTCTCTTCTTAATGTAGAGAAGATGGACCAAACCAGGCCTGTGTGGAGAGATGTTCCTGGGTGCCTATGGTTGATATACCATCCTAACTTGTGAAAGTGTCACAGGAAGTAGGGGTAGCCTCCATCTATTGGGACTGTTGAATGGAACTGTTAGGACAAAGTGGTCGCCAAGGTAGTGACGTCATTCTGTTCCTGAATGAAGTGACCTACCTCACTTTCTTGGTGACGGAACTATCTGAACTTGGGATCCAGGAATCCAGGCACCCAGAGCGAGTCCCAGTCCCAGTTCCAGTGGGCTCAGTTTTTTGAAATAACCAAGGACAGTGTCAGTCTTCCTTGGTACCTACTTATGTGAGGATTGCCAAATGCCAGCAGCGCTCTGAAGAGTGTACTTTTTCAGAAAGCATGTAGTTGTTCATCGCTTGCACCTCACAACTCCTCAGAGTTGGCCAAGGAGACCAGATCTGAGACAGGACAAGCCATTTCGGGAAAACATAGTAGGGCCCACGAGTCATTGGACACTCCTGATGGTCACAGACCTATTTGTGAAAACGAGGTGCCTTTGTGGGTGTGGGTGTGAGTTTGTGATTTTGTCTCATGTTCTGAGAATAGGTAGGAAAGGTGGTTTGTTTGGTTTGGAGTGGACTGTGTCTGGTAAGTCCTTTGAGGAGCCGAGTGTTTCTATGTCTGTCCATCTCTCTGTGACCTTGGTTGTAGATATTAGAAAAGAGAATGCATCAATGAATGTGTCCTGTGTAGTAGAAATCTTCCCAGAATTCATCCTACCCAATTTATGAAAGGAATTCAGCTTGCCTTATGGATGGGCAATGCCTACTATCTTCCTAAGTTTCTCTTTTCTTCCTGAATTTTGCCACTCTCCAGAATAGGATCATGGTTTTGTGTCCAAATTATTTACCACCTCCAATCTCTGTGACATAGCCATGTACTGGATAGCTGAAGGGAATTGGAGCATCTCAGAAAACCCAGATATCAATGTGACCAGGAATGTCTCAGTGGGGAAACCCTGATTTGGGCCTATTGCTTACCTATTCTTCTGTTGCCCTTAATGTCAGGAAGGCCTTTGCCTCTGGCCACACCTTTGTGAAGCCTGAACAAAACAGTTTTCAAATGGAAATGAATGGACATCACCTGTGGCTCTTTGCTTAATTGCTTAGGAAAGGGATGTGTCTGAATCAGCCACTTGGCCCTGTGTGAGGCTTTGGCTTAGATTCTCAGCACCTGATGGATCTAAAGAAAGATCCCATGTTTGCATCCATAACCAAAATGCCAAAAAGTGCAGTAATTGTGGATGAAGTCTCTCGCCTTCCTCTGTAAGGTTCCTGACCTCCATCAAGTGAGAATAGGGATCCTTTGGGTCAAATGAGCTCTTCAAATCCCTGCAGAGTCTAGCCCATAGTTGCTTGTGTTGTCTCATGACTCCAAATCACATACATAATCAATACATGACAGTGAGTAGGCCTCAAATTGGAGAAGCACAGCAGTATTTAGGGCAGGCCTATTTTATCACTCCTGTTTCACAGGAAGTGTTTCCAGGCCACCCAGACTTTAGGCAAATGAGGGGCAAGGAAGTCTATTTTGGACACTGTCTTGTGCTGCACCCCTCATGGAAACATACAGCCAGAGGTTATGATGAATGTCTATATGGATAAAGATGAGGGTCATGTGGGAGTGTTTTGGTTTAAATTGTGGTCATTTGTGTGGCAGTTGGAAGAGATGACTGGGTCCACCTGCTCTTGAACTCTGGTGTGATTTCCCTTAGAGACTGAGTTCTGGAACTAACCTCAGAGAAGTATTGCCATGAATTGTGTTGGCATTTAAGGAGGCCATGCATGAGAGTCACCCTTGGAACCTGAGATCTAGGCCCAGGTGGCTTTCCAGAGAGCACTGAAATCTCAGCCGGAATATCACATGATTTTATTCTGAAAAAACTTGGCAGCCATAGTTGAGAGTCAAAACACACATGGACCTCACATTGTAGACCTCAACAGCGCTGGCTTCATGTGACCTTTTGGACACTCTTTGGGAAACCTTGCCTGTTATCATTCTCCAGAGCTTTCATTGAAATGAGCTTCCTCACCATTTAATGGTTCCTGAATGAATTGAAACCCACAGTGCCTCCAACTTCATCCTTGAAAAATGGCTAGATAAATAAAATGAAATTTTTGAAATTCCCATGACCAGGTGGCACTGGAGAACCTTTGGATGTCCTGTTGCTGATCAAGAGTGTACCAGACAGTTCCTTGATTGACTGGGTTTCATGAAAATGGTGTAGAACAGAGATGCCATTAAGTTAGAGCCTGCAGAGTAGTGGGCCTAGAAAGTGGTGTGCAGTTGTGTGATAATACATTTGTGTTGTGGCCATGTAGATCTGCCATTGGCTTCCAAATTGCTTGTGACTGACATGGTGCCGGCAGGAGACCCGTATATGTAAAAGCATGTTTTTATATGGAGAGGTTTCAGGGCAATGTTAAGAATCAAGTTTCTATGCACAAGTTGGCAAGCTATGTGGGAAAGAAGCCTGGTTGGTGCATTCTCCTGCAGACCCTGACCCACCGCAAGTGACAGAACTCCGTCTAGCACTGTGTCCCTATTGAACTTCTTGTATTTTGTGAAGGAAATACCAAACTCCCAGTGCAGCAGCAAAAAACACCACGAAAAGTGGAGGATGACCAAATGGTTCCACAGTCCCCACGGAGAGACACTTAGACCCATGTGGCCACTGTTTACCTACAAAGAGTGAATTCAGAACTGCTGCCTCAAGTTTACTGGAAAATAAGAAACCATATCCTTCAGGTCACATAGATGTAGACCCAGCTTTGATGGTCCCACTACAAAGAAAGCTAAAGCTCCTGAAAATAACATATATTTCAAGTGCCCAACCTCAGAGGAAGTTTCTCAAGATGTCTTTAGGCTAGCAGACCTCCATGTTTGAGGAGTGTTTACCATGTCCCTTACTTTTGGAAACTCCTCTACCACCTCCAAGGTTGTGAACTCCCGAGAATTTTCCATTCCAGATATGTATTCACAGATTTTCTAACACCACTGTTCTAACTGTGACTTACTTCAGACGAAGGGAATGTCAAAGCATTGTTCTGGATGAGAGTGGGATGATTTTTGTGTAGCACATATTTGCATACACATTGGATTCATTATCGTATTTTCCATTTGAAATATTGAATCCCAGACAGTAACCCATTACAAACTAGACTCTGACTACTAATCCTAATATGATGCAGTAAAATAACCCAAACAGAATAGAAATGCAAGCAGTTCAGTGGAGGCATGGTGTAGAGTTGGACTTGCCTTTTGCATAAAAAAGGGTAGGTGTTATAAATATAGTCAATTTTCTGTTGAAATAGTTCTCCATGTGTTTTTAATGTTAACAAATATGTGATTTCCTGTCTCCCTCTCTCTGTAGCCTATTCAGCACATGCATTTTTATATACACATATAGAATACTACCTGGTATCACACGTACATTTTTGTGAGGTGGCTGACGTGGCAGATACAAATTGTGAGAAGAGATCACTCCTCCTAAATGCTGTTGGAACTGAAAATTCAATGTATGGGTAAACTTGCTAGTTCAACAACATTATGCATAAATCTATCTTCAATAAAATGAATATTTTTGGACCTGTGGATGATATATATTTCATGGTGAATTTCGATTGATATATATATATTGCTATTTTTAATGTCTCAGTGTGTGTGTGTGTGTGTGTGTGTATACACACACACTCTCCAGATTTTTCAAAATATGAAATGTATGAGTCTTATTATACACTCCCTAAATTAATTAATATTCATATATGTGGATTTATAATCAACTTTTCACAAGATTATTCTCAGAGATATTCATCCACCTGAAATACATATTTCTTTCCTAGTACTGAAAACTAACTTGAGTGAATGGTGCATACAAATCCTAATATTTCTACAGTAACTGACCCAGTTTAACATCAATTCAAGTAGATTCCTATGGGACATGATGTGTATTTAACGTTAATTTTTGTCAACACTGCTACATTACTATTTCTTCAATTAATGCACATCATAGGATATATATTTTATCTACAAGTTAGCAAATATTTAGGCATTTGTTTCACTTTCAATCACTTCCTGCTTCAGAACACATGTACACTTCCGGGTTTCTTGACTGGACTTTTCATGAGACTTCTTTCCAAACACATTATTTTCAATTTCCATAATCACTTTTGAAGCAATACTCACACACTCTTCATGAGAATCCATAACCCTAATATTACAATTAGATATATAACGGGTAGGATTAAATGTATTATATCAATATAAGATTTTCTGTATATTTTCAGATATCAATTCAATCCATTATTTAAAGTTGGAACCAGTTATATTATTTATTCACAGTATTGTCTATTCATGCATTATCTCTATATTCATAGACACATGGTTCACCTATTTCTATCCCCAATACTAATTCATACATCTTCATTATATTGCTCCCAGAAATGGTGGAAGAAATACTCCTGTCACCTGATCTACATACACATTTTATTACAGTAATATTCTGGACACACAAAGGAAAGTTCACACTTATGATTGTACCAATGCAAAGGTCGGCCGAGCATTGGAGGAAGAAACCAGGAAGAGACTGTCTCATGAAACAGCAAAGGGCTTTTTGGGGGTCCAGCATGCTGGGGCTCAGAGCTCACTTGAATAGAGAAGAGAGCCCTGAGAACATCTTAAGCAAAGCTTATGTACTTTACTTCGTGAGGGCAGGGAGGGAAATTTATTGATTGGTCAGGTCGAGTGAGTGGTTTGCGTGCCAATGGGAGAGGGAGTACATTCTGCAGTTTGGCAGTTGGGGACAGCACATTCTGGGAACAAGATTAGCAAACAGTTCTCAAGATTTCAACAGTGTTTTGTTAAGCATACAGAAAAACAGGTATTACAAGTACCTATTTTATTAACCTTTCATTCCCCACTTCTCATTCTGGTTACTTTTAATCATAAAAGTGATCATTGGGGGGTCTCTGATTTTATGTCTCCTAGTGAGGTATATTGTTGTCTGATTACCATAAGTTTAACTTATCCAATTTGAGCTTGTAGAAAAGAAACTACACGGTTGAGCAAACAGGTTCCTACAATTAGCATTAATATGAGGATTGTTAATGGACTGGCCAGGGTTGATAAAAGCGTAGATAACCAGGGGGACTATGTGAACAAAGACACAAACCAACCTTTATGTGCCCCTCTCCTTTGTTGATGCTCTTCAAGGCATCTTTTTAACTTACTCAAATTTTTTTTACAACTCCAGTATGGTCGGCATAAAAACAACATTCTTCCCTCAATGCAGCACAAAGGCCCTCTTCTCTCATGAAGAGGAGGTCCAACCCTCGCCTGTTCTGTAAAACAAATTCAGAGAGAGAGGTTTAAGAGAATGGTCTGAGAATGAGAAAGGAGAGATGTAAAAGAATAATGGGAAAGGGGTTTGGGATTTTCCAGGCAACAAAATGTTGAGCAGTAGAACACGTAGAGCAGAGGAGAAGACAGGAGTGAGTATCCCAAAAAGCCTGTGAGCGATGTTAAATTTTTAGTAACCTGTTTTCACTGATGACAAAAAAAAACTTTAAAGGCCATTTTCATTACATCTTGGATAGGGTGCTGAGGGCTCTCCTTAGCTTTTTGAGCTTTGGTTTAGTTGGTAAGAGGACTTGGTGGGACCTGGTGAGGGCACTGACAGGAGAAGAGAGGAGTGAGTGGGTGGATGGGTACCTTAGTACTTGTTACCTCAGCAACTGGGCAATGGTCTAAGAGGCGGCAGAGGCTTCGGTTTTTGATCTAGTAATTGGAGGGGAGAAATCAGGTTGCTTATGTGGGAGTGACAGCAGAGAGTCTGGAGCAGAAAGCAGAGGGTGAGGATCTATTAGAGAAGCATAGTTCAGGATGTGAGTGAAGGAGGGAAAAGGCCTCCACATAGGGGAATTTCCTTCCACCATTTGAGCACTTGCCGAAGTCAAAAAGGTCATGCAGAATTTGAGCATCTAGAGACCCCTCTGGGGGCCATTGGTTTTGGTTGTCTAATTGGTAATATGCCCAATGCTGAGTACTGAATTTGATGAGGAGTTTGGGTTCCACCAGGCAGCCCCTGTATGCTTACATCCCATGACTTACAGAAGAAGTCGGCTTTTCCCCCACACAGCCCTGGCTGTTTGTGGGTTTGATAGTCCGCTGAGCAAACATAGTAATCTGGGCTAGCCAACCTGTATCTGGCTCACGTGTCCCTACATCCATAATGTTTGTTTCCATTACGTATGGCACGGAAAAGATTTAATGGAATTTTAGTGGGATCCCCTTCATCAGGGATATCCCAATAGGAAAGACCTATAGCCAGCTGACAAATGTCTGGGTAGAGAGATGGCCACCAGGTCCCTAAGGGGGCTGTATGCAAGATAGAGCATACTTCTAGTACAGTATGATTTGTGATCAGCCATCGCTGCTGAACAGGCTGATGAGGATTAGGACTACTATTGGCCAAGGGGAGAGTCTATAGCCTTATGCACATGGCGAATACACAATTTGAAAGGATTACCAGTCATTTCTATTTTCCAGCCAGAGTCTGGACAGGGCGCAGGCTTGAGATGAGAGGCATGGATCCCGTAAGTGATTCCCTCTACCTTTACCACTGTAGGTGTTATAAGTAGCACCTGGTATGGTCCTTTCCAGCGGGATTCCAGGGATGACACCTGATGTCGTCTTATGTAGATGAAGTCTCTTACTTGATATTGATATGGAGTCCCCTCGTCCCCAGGTTGGTAGGTAGTGGCCAGCTGTTTCCACAGATATCACTGTCTTCTTTCAAGAACTTTAACTCTGTCAACTCAGGAGGTGCGGAAGGGATCATTAGGTCTTAGAGTTGGGGTTATGTCCCTTACTGGAGGAGGGACCATAGAGAATTTCATAGCGCGTGAGATTACACAAAGAAACAGAGGGAGTATGAGTATTTCTTGCATGAAACAGTGCATAAGGCAGGAGCATAGTCCAAGTTTTTATGCTGATATCTAAGCTTAATTTTGTTAAGGTCTCTTTAATGCTTCTATTTATTTATTTTACCTGTCCTGAGCTCTGGGGTCTATAAGCACATTGTAACTTCCAATTAATCCCCAGGGTCCTGGCTAACCCCTGACTTACAAGGCCATGAACGCCAATCCATTTTCAGACCCTATTACCTTAGGCAGTCCGTATCTTGGAAAATTATCTTTCAGGATCTTCTTGACCACAATTTGTGCCTTTTTTTGTGGGAAGGCTTCAATCCATCCTGAAAATGTACCTACAAAAACTTGGAGATATTTAAGTCCATACCATGCTGGCTTAATTTCAGTAAAGTCCACTTCCAAGAATTGTCCTGGTCTGGATCTTTGTAGGTGGTTAACTGCAAGAAACTTGGAAGGGTAAGCATTAACCAATTGACAGGCCTGACAGGCTTTTGTTACTTGTTCAGTTATTTCCTTTCGCTCTGAGTTGGTTAGTGGAAAACTCTGTTCTTTATTCTTCAGGAATGCCTGAAGTTTCTTTGAACCAATGTGAGTGAGTTGATGTACATTTTTAACGTACCATAGGGCTTTCTGAAAATGCAGGCTGGGCTCAGTGAAGTTGAGGATTTCAGTTTCAGTGTCATTAGATGTTGTCAAAAGCTTGCTGGTGCTCAGGGGTCCCTTAGAATTGGGCATCTCCTTTTAACAGCGGGTATAAAGGAGCAGCTAAGGACGCAAACCCGCGTATCCATAACCTGCAAAAGCCAGCAGTCCCAAGAAACTCTCTGAATTGTCTGCTATTAGATGGGGGTGGTATATGCTCAATGGTTTCTTTTCTGGGCTCAGTGAGCCATCGTTTACTGCCCCTAAGGGAATATCCCAGGAAGATTACTTCTTTCTGGCAAATTTGGGCCTATTTGGCAGAAGCACTATACCCGAGTTGAGCAAGCTCGGAAAATAGTGCTTGGGTCCCAGACTCACAGTTTTCCTTGGTGTTGGCTGCCAGTAGCAGGTCATCCACATATTGAAGCAGGGTGTCTTCAGGGTGCGTAGTTCTGAAGTTGTTGAGATCTCTGGGGAGGGCTTCATCAAAGAGAGTGGGGGAAATTTTGAACCCCTGTGGGAATCTAGTCCAAGTTAGTTGACCAGACGTTCTGGTTTCTGGGTCTACCCAGTCGAAAGCAAATAGCAAATGACTATCTTTATGCAGACGCAAGCAAAAGAAATCATTTTTTTAAAGTACAGAACAGTATAGCAATTCCGCTCAGGGTTCAGAGTGCTAGGCAGATTGTACAGATAAGGTACCGTGGGGTGAATGTTCTGCACTCTGTTGTTGATCTCTCTTAGGTCTTGAAGGAAGCGATAGACCCCAGTTCCTGGATTTTTTTACTGGTACCAGGGGTGTGTTCCAGTTTGAATGACTGGGCCTTAGGACCCCTAAGACCAGATATTTCTGAATACAGGGCCTTATCCCATCTTTAGCTTTCTTGCTCAGAGGATATTTTTTGACATTGATTGGGTGGGCTGTAGTTATTAACCCCACTGTTATTGAAGGTTGTTTCATGGCTAGGCCTAACTCAGCAGTTTTTTCCTAGGCATCTGCAAAATCTGTTATCCATTTCTGGGGTAGCTTGCCTGTTTGATCAGTCTTGGGGGGGGTGACGAGTTGATGTTCATCTTCTACTGACATAGTTAAAGCCGTGACTATAGGAGTTTCTACTGAAGGTTTTAGAAATTTCACTTGGGGGCCTTCAGGGATAAAAGTTATTCTGGCCTGGAGCTTGTTGAGCAGATCTCTGCCCATCAATGGGGGGGGGCATTCTGGGATTACTAGAAAGGAGTGATGGATTTTTCCTTTCCCCAGGACCATGGTCCTCTTAGTTGTCTAAGCCCCATATTTACTGCCATTAGGCCCTTGAACTAGAGTCATTTTATTTGATAGATGGCCCAATGGTGTCTTAAGGGCTGAGTATACTGCCCCTGTGTCCACTTCAAAATTTACTCACTGCCGGCAAGTTCTTTGAGTTCTTTTGGCAGGGCCAGCTTCCTCCAGGGAAGGAGGGGCTGTGTGTGCCACGGGGTAGTCATCTGGAGAGAGCTGGGCTGGCCTAGATTCCTCCAATGGTGGAGAGTCTGAGTCACCAGCAGGGGAATCACTTAGAGGGAGTTGGGGGTTGGGAGACGAGGACAGGGCATAAGGAGGGGGAGGAGAGTCCAGTAGAGTCTTGAGACTCAGGGAGAACAGAGGGTGGAGGAGGAGGAGGAGAGGGTTTGAGAGATACAATCGTGGGGGAAGCAGTAGGAGCGGGGGCAGGTTCAAGGAAAGGTTTCACATATGGAGAAGGAGATTTGCAGAGGTCCTGTTAAGTTAAGATATATTGCTGTTGATCTGGATGGCTAAGTGGCCCTGGCTGAAAGACAATATCTCTGAGTTTTTAAATTAGTGAGAAGTAGAAACATCCTTCTGGGGGCCATCCCACTCCGAAGGTGGGTCATTCTGAGGCACAGAGTGTCTACCAGGTCCGGCGTTTTACTGAAAAAGAAAGATTCTGAGCCCTTAAGCAGACTTTGGTCCACTGATCAAGGGTCAGGGACAGAGGCCATGAAGTGCTCTGTCCCATATGAAAGATACACAAACAGTGAAACCAATGACACACGACACAGACAAGACAAGACAATAAAGACAGGCAATGGACGTCCAGTACTGAGACCAGGACAGAGTAGCCGGCAAAACCTGATGGGCGGGCAATACCGAATCCAAAACAAAATATCACTGAGTCGAGGAGACTATTGTTACTCGATTTCCCGAGACCTCCAGGGCGTCCCCCAGAGACATGACCTGTGGCTCTGTGACACGTCTGTCAGCCACCCTCAGAGAGAGCTCATGCTCATCACCGATAGCCATTATGCCCATCCCTAACCTGAAACCTGAAACCAGAAAGAGGCACCTTACTCACCCTGAGAGGAGCCCATTGTCTGTCTTTCATCCACCACTGCTGGATCTCCCTGCGGCCCTCAGATGTAAAGTTCGGGCGAGCGTTGGAGGAAGAGACCACCAAGAGACTGTCTCATGCAACAGCCAAGGGTCCAGAATTCTGGGACTCAGAGCTCACTTGAATAGAGCAGAGAGCCCTGAGAACAGCTTAAGCAGAGCTTATATACTTTCCTTGGAGAGGGCAGGGAGGGAAGTTTATGGATGGGTCAGGGCGAGTGGGCGGTTTGCGTGTAAACGGGAGAGGGAATACATTCTACAGTTTGGCAGTTCGGGACAGGACATTCTGGAAACAAGATTAGCAAAATGTTTTCAAGATTTCAACAGTGTTTTGTTAAGCATACAGAAAACCAGAAAGTGACAACTACCTATTTTATGTAATTTCACCAAAGCCTAAATGTAAAGTGAGCATGGATTACTAAAAACATTCTTGTCCAGGTTGCCTAATGCTCACAAATGTCAATTCTCTTCGTGACTACATATTTGTTTCTTCCTAAGATTATATATTCAACCTCAACCCTGTTGAAAATGCCTAATCCTATGACTCACTTAATACTTTGCCTGATTTCATAATGTCTCTATTGATATCTGCTTTCCTACATATTTTCCCCAGTTCATCATTGTGACTGACTCTTCACATGGAATGACATTAACATTCACTCTCTAACTGAAACTCTATTGATAAAGAACTTTGGTCCAAATCCTATACTCACTGTTCTTTCTAAACCTACCGACTATCTTCCTAATCCTAACAACTATCCCTTTTTGACTGGAGGTTCTCTTTGACATTCAATCATCCAAGGTACAACGTCCTATGCCATTGTATATTGATTTATCTGAGACATCTGTGCAGAATGTATTTCAATGCTAAGTATCCCAATCAAGGGCCCAATTCTCTTCTGGGCTTCAAATCTTACCTAGATTTCTGTTTTTCATACTTGAATCATACGTCTATATTCTTATAAATATCACAGATTCCCAGTACCATTATTCATCCCACAGAATGATTCCTAACCCAAATCAAACCTGATATTAACCCTAACTACACAGTGTTCCCTCAATCTAACTTTAGAGAAGAGCAGGGACAGAGCTGATCTTAAAATACAGAAATGTAGGGGATCTTCCACCTGCTGAGAACCTCAGAGGTCCATGCAGAAAGGATCCCTGAAGAAGATGTAGGCAGCTATGATGGACGTGAGAGAGCAAAAGTCATCTTCCATGGCAAAAAACCTGGTCAGGATGAAGGGAAGTGTATGAATCAGCCTCTCTCTACTTAATGTAGAGAAGATGGACCAAACCAGGCCTTTGTGCAGAGCTGTTCTTTGGTGCCTATGAATGATATATCATTCTAACTTGTGAAAGTGTCACAGGAAGTAGGGGCAGCCTCCAGCTCATGGAACACTTGGAAGCAACTGTTAGAACAAAGTGTTTGGCAAGGCAGTGACCTCATTCAGTTCCTAAAGGAAGTGACCTACCTCACTTCCTTGGTAATGGAACTCTCTAAACTTGGGATCCAGGAAGCCAGGTACCCAGAGCCAATCCCAGTCCCAGTCCCAGTGGGCTCACTTGTTTTGTGTACTAAGGACAGAGTCACTCTTCCTTGGTACCTACTGATGTGAGGATGGCCAAATGCCAGGGTCATTCTTGAGAAAGCAGGTAGTGTCTCACCACAGGCTCCTGACAACCTCACACAGTTGGCCGAGGAGACCAGATCTGAGAATGGATAGTCCATTTCAGGGGAACATAGTATGACCCACCAGTCAGAGGACACTCCGGATAGTCACAGACCTACTTGGGGGAAGGAGGTGCCTTTTTGCGTGTGGGTGTGAGTTTGTGGTTTTTTCTCATGTTCTGAGAATAGGTAGAAAAGGCGGTTTGTTTGGTTTGGAGTGGACTTTTTCTAGTAAGTTGTTTGATAAGGCGAGTGTTTCTATGTCTGTGTATCCCACTTTGTCCGTGGTTGTAGACATTAGAAAAGAGAATGCATCAATGGATGTGTCCTGTCTAGTAGAAAGCTTCCCAGCATTCATTCTGCCCAATTTGTGAATGGACTTTGATTCGCCTTATGGATGGGCAATGCCTACTATCTTACTACCTTGCTGTTTTCTTCCTGAATTCTGGCCACTCTCGAGACTAGGCTCATGGTTTTGTGTCCAAGATATGTATCACCTCCAAGCTCTGTGACATGGCCATGTACATGATAACTGAAGGGAATTGGAGGATCTCAGAAAACTCAGATAGGAATGTGACCAGTAAAGTCTCAGTGGAGAATCCTTGCTTTGGGCCATTTGCTTACCTATTGTTCCATTGCCCTGAATGTCAGGAAGGTCTTTGCCTCAGGCCACCCCTTTGTGAAGCCTGAACAAAACAGTTTTCAAATGGAAATGAATTGGCATCACCTGTGGCTCTTTGCTTAATTGCTTTGGAAAGGGATGTTTCTTAATCAGCCTCTTGGTCCTGTGTGAGGCTGTGGCTTAGAATCTCAGCACCTGATGGATCTAAAGAAAGATTCCCTGTGTGCTACAAAACCAAAATGGTCAAAATAGCAGTCATTGTGTATGAAGATTCTCGCCATCTTCTGTAATATTTCTGACATCCATCAAGTGAAAATAGGGATCCTTTGGGACAAATGAGTTCTTCAAATGCCTGCAGAGGCTAGACCATAGATGCTTGGGTTTTCTCATGTCTCCAATTCACATAAAGAATCTATAACTGGCAGTCATTAGGCCTCAAATTGGAGAAGTGAAGCCGTAATAAGGGCAGGCCTATTTGATCACTCGTGGTTCACAGGAAGGGTGTTCAGGCCACACTGACATTAGGGAAA
Source organism: Callospermophilus lateralis (assembly GCF_048772815.1). Classification (NCBI taxonomy): domain Eukaryota; kingdom Metazoa; phylum Chordata; class Mammalia; order Rodentia; family Sciuridae; genus Callospermophilus; species Callospermophilus lateralis. The sequence goes on from NW_027514428.1 coordinate 454,257, forward strand.
ATAGGGGCAAGGGAGCATATTTTGGACACTGTCTTGGACTGCGCCCCTTATGAAAACCTCCAGCCAGAGAATTTGATGAGTGTCTATATGTAAGAAGATGAGGGCCATGTGGGAGTGTTTTGGTTTTAATTGTGGTCATTTTTGTGGCGGTTGGAAGACATGACTGTGGCCACCATGACTGGAACTCTGGTGTGATTCCCCTTAGAAACTGAGTTCTGGAACTGACCTCAGAGAAGAATTGCCATGAATTGTGTTGGGATTTTAGGAGGCCACTCATGAGAGTCGCCCTTGGAAACTGAGATCTAGGCAAACTCAGATGGAGACTGCTGAATAGTGACACAGAGGTGTGGTGCACAGGTGTGTGATAAAACATCTCTGGTGGGGCCATGTGGATCTGCCAATGACTTCCAAATGGCTTGTGGCTGAAATGGTGCAGCGCGTAATCCCTTATACGTTTGACCTCTTCATATAAAGGCATCTTGTTATATGGAGAGGTTTCAGGGCAATGTTCACAATCAGGTTGCAATGGTTAAGGGGGCAAGCTATGTGGGATAGAAGCCTGGTTGGTGTATTCTCCTGCAGACCCTGACCCACCACACGTATGAGAAATTCCTCCAGCACTGAGTCCCTGTTGATCTCCTTGTATTTTGTGAAGCAAATACCAAACTCCCAGTGCAACAGCAAGAAACACCATGAAAAGTGGAAGATGAGCAAATGGCTTCACAGTCCACACGGGGAGGCACTTAGCCTTCAGTGGCCACAGTTTCCCAACAAAGAGAGAATTCAGCACTGCTGCCTCATGTTCATTTGAAAATAAGAAACTATATCTTCCAGGTCACATATATGCAGACCCAGCTTTGATGGTCTCACTACAAAGGAAGCTAAAGCTCCTGACAACAACATATATTTCAAGTGCCCAAGGTCAGGGGCAGTTTCTCAAGAAATTTTAGGCCAGCAGAGCTCCATATTTGTGGAGTGTTTACCTGTTAGACCAGGACATGACAAAAGACCTCTGACTCCAATTAAAATCAAATTAAACCAAGCTTATTATTTCCACTGGCTTCCTCTCCCTCTAAAAATGGTGGAAACTAGACAGCAACCCCACCTTTCCTACAGCCCACCTTTATAGCCCAGAAAGTTACACAAAGGCGGGTTACAGATAAGAGAACTCGGAGAAGCATCACATTAATGCTAGTTTACATTTTTTGTTTTTTGCTGGCCCCTCATCAGAATTTATCAGGACCATTAGAGCCTCAACGACTGTCGTTGTCTGGCCAGGGAAGGCCAATATTTATGAGGTGTCACTAAAGTTTCAGAGAGGGCTGCTATCTGGTCAGAGAGCCAGGCATGGGTGAGTTCAAGGCATGGGCAGGCATTCAAAGCAGATTCAGAATTTGCAGTAATGTATAGTAAAGCCAAAATTATCTTTTCATTGTTTTGTGGCAAGATGGCTCCCAATTTTAATAAATGATCATGTTGGGTCTATCATTCCCCCTTTCTAATGTGCCCCTTCCAAATCTTTGATAGGGTAGGAAAAGAGCAATGAGGGAATTTTAATTCCTCAGGTAACAGTCTCCAAATTTTTAGAACTCACCCAAAACCGGATTCATGATTTTACCTGACATAATTAATTACTTATATTGATAGTCTATTTATTTTTGGCTCCATAGTTGTTAGACGAGAGGCGTCACTCATTTTGGCGTCTTCAGAGCTGAGAGAGGGTGACGTGAGTGGGCACAGCATATGGGACATGACTTGTCTTTTAGAAGTCAGTTGAGGGACATGGGTTGCCTTTTAGAAATCAGTTCGGTTTGAAGTCTGGTTGGGGAAGAACAGGTTGTAAAGTCATCTGGGGATGGGTTATTCTATGTGAGAAACAAAAACCATGAGTACTGAAAAAATGTTGCAGCAGCTGGAACATGTCACTGTATAGAAGTTCCCTCAGCAGGCTTTAATATCCCCAGTTATCAGAATGTCAACTTAATATTTAACATTTAGTGTTACATTTGTCCCTCCCCATAAGATACAGTTTAATAATTTAATGTCATCTGATCTTGCAAAATTCTTTTACTAGTATGACCTCTGTGTGTAATAGAGAAACCTTTAATTCTGTTACTCAGGGCTGGATAATCATACTAGCAAACACCAAGCCTACCTGTGTAGGTTAGGAATATCTGTAGGCCTTAAACTTAAAATTTGTGCCTCTGGCAGCTCCTCTTGATAGTCACTTTTTATAGTTATCAGGCATTGCTGACTGAGAATCCTTCTTTGTGGCCTCCAGTCTTACTTATTTTGGGAGGATAACATAAAGTGAATACCTTAAAATATTATTATTATTATTATTATTATTATTATTATTATTATTATTATTATTTAAAATGTCAGGAATGGCTGTATTTTGGTTTTAACTCTCTTTGCTAAGTGTTTAAGATGAAGCTGTCAAACTGACTTTTGTTTCTATCTATTGTTAACATTAGCTGAGTTTTATGAAAGTCATTCCTGGGGAAACTTGAGAGCAGCTTCTCAGTTCTGCTGGTGCCATTTGCGCTAGGTGGGTCCAGGTCTTGCTTGACCATGGGGCTTCCCTCAGAAGCATCAAAGATGTCTCCCTTCTCTGATGACTCTCTTCTTCATAGCAAATGCACTGATTGGCTTTCTGTTTTCCAGTGGTCTCATTAATCTCCCTGATTGGGAGGTTATGAGGCCCAGAGTTGCAAAGCTTTTAGAGAAGTCCCCTGTTCAATGGATTCAGACTGACTCAGAGGGCAAGAGCCAAATATTGGTTTTCTTGGCTCTTTTCATGTAAATTTAATTTTAAATCCTAATCTTAATTATCCAGCAAATAAATTTTAACAGCCTTATATTAAGAGTACTGGGGTTTAATGTCTATAAGTTTATAATTATTTATCTTTTTATTAATTGGGATCTGTATTGTAGGTGTCTTGTAGGTGATGACTTATTATCTTAAATTAACCCATGCTGTGTTCTTAAAGCAACACTTCTGTAAAACACTAACAGGGAATCTTTAGATCACTTATAAGGAAATTACAAAATAAAATTTTTTAACAAGTGTAAAAATACTTAGTTCGTGTAATAGTCCCCCTGAATTTTTTAGCTGAGTTATACATTATATCCCCTGTTTGAGATCCTAGTAATCTTAACAGAAAACAAAACAACTTTTGAACATAACTTTAAATGAAACATAATCTTACCTACAGCTTTCGTAGTCATTCTTACATGTAGTAATATGGGACACAGAGCCTTATCTCAGGTAAGGCAGGGCTCTTTATAAATATTAAGTGTTTTAGTTCTAAAGATGAACTTTGTTTTTTTAAATATCATTTTACAAATTTTATATAAATTGTTTGAGGTCACATGAACATTAGCTAACACCATAGGATATCACATTTAAAACATGAATTTAATAAACACTGAAAGTTTTTAACCTTTGCATAGATAAGGCTCTCATTAACATAAAAATACATTTAAATTGTTCCCCAATGTAAAAAGTAACATAAAACTTTACATATCTTATTGAAAACAGGTAAATGAATGCCCAATATATTTTTTTTACTATACAACTTCAGAACACCAGCTTGGTATAATGCTCTTTTAAAGTTTCTACCTTACAGACTTGTATACCTGAAAGATATGAGCACATTAATAGCATCACAATTACATTGATGTTTCTACATTAAGCAAGTTTAGCTTTTAAAGAAATGGCAGTACAGGGCTCTAAAATAACAGTTCTTATTTAATCAGTTGTTTAATTTTTATGATTGCTTGCTCTAGAAAAAATAAAACTTAATAAAACACAATGTTATGGGTAAACTTATGTTTTCAGAAATTTTTGTCTCTTTAACACATGACTGATTTTTACAATCTTATACAGACTTTATTACACACTTCTACAGACCTTAGTAAATCAATCAAATATCTAACAAAAGTACTCATGAATGAGTAATCCCATATCAAATTTACTTTACTTATTTATCAAAATATTAGACAAATGTATTGAAGATTGTAAACCATTTTTTTGTTGTTGAAGGAAAAGTCCTAGAACCAAGTCATATTAGAATTTTTGTAGACATTAATATTTTATTAGATTTTTGAACACCTAGAAAAACTTGTAAGCTGAGTTTTAAAGACATTTATTTTTATCTGTTTATCCAATTTAAATTCAACAATTTAAATCACGTGAATTAAAGATCTTTAGATCCACTTTGTAAAATTTGTTTTATGAGAGTTGTTTTTATGAGTGCACTTTATATATGTTAATTTGTGTATCATATATATGATATACGGACATATGTATATATAGATATACAACACATAACAACAGTGTGTACACATAATAATAGTAAAGGTCTTGTAGCTTTTCACAGGTGAAATATCCATTGCAATGTTTCAAAAACTCCACAGTTGGTCAAAGATAGAACTGATCAGAAAAACATTAACCTAGGTCTGTAGGATCAAAATCATGAGCTCAAAAAAAAAAATAAAGAATCTAAGGAAAAAAATAAGAGTTCTAGAAAAAATGACTGATAATTAATTAGTAAATACCATACAATTTAACTTTTTTTTCTCTTAGGCCTCAGATCAGTATCCTACTAAGTTAGCAGGCTGCTTTCATTTGCATTTCAACATAAGTCCTGGCTGAGGTCCAGAAGGAACAGGGAAAATCTGCTAATCTGAGCAGACACCTCAGGCCTAAGGCATTTCAACCATAATATTCAGGTTTGGATGTTGAAAATTATCATACAAGTTTAAGATACAATTCACAAAATTTTATATCTTTACATCTTTTTTTGTCAACAGATACCATACTATGATTTACTATCCTTGTCCAATTTAATGCACTGCTACACACAGTGACATTTTCCCAGGCTACCCAGTTCAAAATTGTTGAAAAATAGCCTGAATGATTGGGAAGTTACTTGCCAACTTGGAAGTTGTGTTGTTTAGTTTTCCATCCTAAGTATTTAAGTTCTCTGACATGAATTATCTGAAATCATAAACTAAACAATTACCTAAACCCGACTTTTAACTGCAAGATTGTGCAATGCTTTAAAAACCCATTCAGATACCAGATTGTTACAATAAAACATCATCATTTAGACACACATTCAGCTAAGATCATTCCCAAGAAACAATTTATAATATCAACATATCATTGCACATGTCTTAAAGGGCCAGAAAAAAAGACACAAGACAGACAGAAAGGAGCTCCAGAATATGGCTGACAGACAGAAGCCTTTAAAACAGAGCAGATAAGAGAAAAATCAACTACACCAGTGGAACCATAGATGTCCCCACAAGGGAACCAGATGTTTTCACAGAGGGACAACCTGAAATGTAATATCAAGGGTCTCCATGGTTACTTTACTGCATTTAGTGTCCCCTTTTTCTTTTTCTCTTTTTTAATAAAACAGAGGTGGCATAATCCTTACAGTGCAGGGAAGGAAGGAGGTAATTCTCTGAAAAAACAGGGCTTTGGCAGCTGCTGGGAGTCGCTCAGTCCCTCCTTATACTTACAGGATTAGCTCTTCTGGTTTCGTTCCACCCCAAGCACGCTCCATCTCCTAACATTTCAGTAGTCAGCTCTCAAAAATTTCCGGGGCGGTGGGGGGTACCAAAATTTGTAACTTAAAGTTCACTTCCTGAATTTGAAGTCAATTCATGCCAATTTAATAATGAGGACAGGGTTTGAGAAAAAGAAAAAGGGAATTTTACTGCTTTGCTAACAAAGGAAAAACACAGGGGTCTCTGCCCAAAGGTTGTAACTCTCTTTGTCTGAAGGGACAAGGGGTTTTAAAGGAGTTTCAATTGTTAACCTGGGAGATACTCAGTTCTTACGTCCCCAGCAGGCATTGCCCTGTGCAGTGTGTGTGCTCCAGGCAGCCAGCTAGTGGCTTCTCTTATCCTGCTTAACAAAGGGGGGTAAAGTTCATCACAGTTCTTTAAAACACAGTTCAAAGGGATGTCAGTCTTACATGCTTTATTAACCATTTTCATGTCCAATATCCTTAAGTTTTTTCCACAGAAATCACACAACAAAACACACAAAAACAAACAAACAAAAAACATGTAGAAGACAGAAAAAAAAACACAAAAAAAACAGAAACTCGGCGCAGAAACAGAAAAACAGAGGAGCAATGGAAAATCTTGCTAATGCTCCGGGATAGGAACTTCTGTGTGTCTGTTGGCACCTCTCTACCCTTTCAGAGGAATTCACTACAGAATAGAACAGAGGACAGAATGATTCTCATTACTGTCCCAGACAGGAGTATATGTGTGCCTCCCCAGGCCACCTCTCTGTCATCAGAAGAGATCTCCCTTTACCGGATATCAAATGTTATATAGGTGCTACTTACCAATGGAGGCCTCCTCCACCATGAGCTTGCTAATTGTTTTAGTGCGGTGGTTCACTGCAGTTCTCCCCGGACCAAAAGCTCACTCCAAGGCCTTGGAACTTGCCTCTCCAGGACGGAGCCCTGGAGGGAAGGCCAGCTTCAGAATTTCCAGCAGTCTGGTCTTGTGATCTGTTGGGGCAGGTTCATCTCGCTGCGGAACTACAAAATGTTAGACCACGATTCAAGAAAAGACCACTGACTCCAATTAAAGTCAAATTAAGACAAGCTTATTATTTTCAGTGGCCGGGCTGCATCTTCCTCTCAAAATAGTGGAAACAAGACAGCAAACCCACCTCTCCTACAGCCCAGCTTTATAGCCCAGAAAGTTACACAAAAGGGGCGTTACAGAAAACAGAATTTTGATAAGCATCACACTAATTTTTGTTTACATTTTTTTTTGCTGGCCCTAGAATCAGAAATTATGAGGACCATTAGAGCCTCAGAGAGGGTCGTTGTATGGTCAGGGAAGGCCATTATTTATGAGGTGTCACTGAAGTTTCAGAGAGGGCTGCGATCTGGTCAGAGAGCTAGGCATGGGGGAGTTCAAGGCACGGGCAGGCATTTCAAGCAGGTTCAGAATTTGCAGTAATTTATACTAAAGCCAAAATTATCTTTTCATGGTTTTGTGGAAAGATGGCTCCTAATTTTATTAAAAGCTTAGGTTGGGTGTATCAACCGTGTCCCTTACTTTTGGAAACTCGTCTACAACCTCCAAGGTTGTGAACTACTGAGCATTTTCCAATCCAGATATGTATTCACAGATTTTCTAACTCTTCTCCTCTAATTGTGTCTTACTTGAGGCCAAGGTAATGTCAAGACATTATTCTGGATGAGAGTGGGAAGATTATTGTGCAGCACATATTTGCATATACATTGGATTCATTTTCCAATTTTCCATTCGAAATACTGAATCCCTGACACTAACCCATAGCTTACTAGATTCTAACTACTAATACTAATATGATGGAGAAAAATAACCCAAATAGAATTGAAATACAAGCATTTCAGAGGAGGCATGGTGTATACTAGAATTGCCTTTTGCAAGATAAAGGGTAGGTGTTATAAATCTAGTGAATTTTTTATTAAAATATTTCTCCATGTGTTTTAAAAATGAACAAATATGTCAATTCCTGACTCCCTTTCTCTCTAGCCTATTCCGCACGTGTATTTTTATATGCATATATAGAATCCTACCTGGTATCACACGTACATTTGTGTGAGGTGCCTGACTTGGCAGATACAAATTGTGAGAATAGATCACTTCTCGTAAACGCTGTTGGAACTAAAAATTCAACCTATGGGTGAGCTTCCTAGTAGAACATTATACATAAATCCATTTTCAGTAAAATAAATATTATTTTTCCATCTGTGGTTGGTATATATTTTATGATGAATTACGTTTTTCATATATATTGCTACTATTTAATGTCTGTGTGTATTTTGTGTGTATGTATGTGATGTATGTGTGTGTGTGTGTGTGTGTTTATATATACATATATATATATATATACACTCTAAAAATATTTCAAAATATGAATTACATGTGTCTTATATACACTCTCAAAATTCATTCTTTTTCATGTATGTGGATTAATAATCAACTTCTCACAAGATTTATCTCAGAAATATTCATCCACTTGAAATACATATTTGTTTTCTATAACAGAAAACTCACTACAGCGAATGGTGGTTACAAATATCAATATTTCTACAGTAACTGACCCAGTTTAACATCAATGCAAGTGAATTCCTATGGGACATGATGAGTCTTTTGACGTTCAATTTCATTCAACACTGGTACATTAATATTTCTTCAGTTTTTGCACTTCATAATATATATATTTCATCCACAAGTTCACAAATTTATATGCATTTGTTTCACTTTCAATCACTTCCTGCTTCAGAACACATGCATTCCTCCAGGTTACTTGACTGGTCTTTTCATGAGACTTCTTTCCAAACACATTATTTTCAATTTCCATAATCACTTTTGAAGCAAAACTCACACACATCATGATAAACCATAACCCTAATATTACCATTAGGTGTATTACTGGTTGGAATGAATGATTCTATATCAATATAAGATTCCCTGTATAATTTCAGATGTGAATTCAATCCATTATTTAAAGTTGGAACCAGTTACATTACTTATTCACAGTATGGTCTATTCATGCATTATCTCTATTTTCATAAACACAGGGTACATCTATTTGCACCCCCAATAATAATTTATAGTCTTCAAATATTGCTCCCAGAAATGGTGGAAGAAATACTCATGCACCTGATCTACACATACATTTTGTCTCAGTAATATTCTGGACACAAATGCAAAGTTCACACTTATGATTGTACCATATCCTAAGTGGAAAGTGAGCATGGATTCCTAAAACATCCATTTCACCTTTGTCTAATGCTCTAAAATATAAATCCTATTGGTGACTACATATTTGTTTCTTCCTAAGATTATGTATTCAACCTCAAGCCTGTTGAAAATGTCTAATCCTGTCACTCACTTTATACTCCTTCTGAATATACTCACATGAATAGAGCAGAGAGCCCTGAGAACAGCTTAAGCAGAGCTTATATACTTTCCTTGGAGAGGGCAGGGACAGAAATTTATTGATGGGTCAGAGCGAGTGGGCGGTTAGTATGAAACTGGGTGAGGGAATACATTCTGCAATTTGGCAGTTGGGGACAGCACAATCTGGAACAAGATTACAAACAGTTCTCAAGATTTCAACAGTGTTTTGTTAAGCATACAGAAAAACAGGAAGTTACAAGTACCTTTTTTATTAACCTTTTATTCCCCACTTCTTCTTCTTGCTACTTTTAATCATAAAGGTGATTATTGGGGCATGTCACATTCTATGTCTGCTAGTGGGGTATTACCATAAGTTTAACTTGTCCAATTTGAGCTTGGAGAAAAGAACTTACATGGTTGAGCAAACAGGGTTTTATAGTTAGCAATAATATGAGGATTATTATTGGACAGGCCAGGGTTGATAAAAGCGTAGATAACCAGGGGGACTGTGTGAACCAAGACTCAAACCACCCTTTTTGGGCCTCTCTCTCTCGTTGACCCTTTTCAAGGCATCCTTTTATTTTACTCATAGGTTTTTTTTTTTACAACCTCAGTATGGTCGGCATCAAAACAACATTATTACATCAATGCAGCACAAAGGCCCCCTTCTCTCATGGAGGGGAGGTCCAACCCTCAACTTGAGTGTAAAACAACTTCAGAGAGAGATGTTAAAGATTCCTTCAAAGCTGTGATGGAGGTTTCTATTATCTTTAAGTTTTGGTCTCTTGCTGCTTCTATTTGGGTCATTTGTTGTGTACCATGGAGCAGAGCAGTGGTTCCTGTGACTACCCCTGCCACAACTCCAATTCCTAATATGATGGCTAAAGTGAGGGATATATGTTCCCAGTGGAACCGGGTTGTATGCCCCCCTGTTTGAACTTCAAATGAACCTTGGTCATTATAGAGCAATCTGGGACACATCTTCACCATTACACAATTAATCACATCTGTTGACCATTTCATGAAAACATAAACAATGTTTAAGTATATAGAATTATACTGTTGTAGGGACGGACAAGGCACGGCACCTAAGATAGCACCAAAGACAGGGAAACAGTCCTATTTGGTTGCGACCGGATTCAGAGGGCATTGCTTCTGTTGTAATCAATTAACTCCCTGAACCCCAATTTTAGGTAGTTTTAGAATTTTGTACCCAACATGAAAGAGAAGGGACTCAGAAGTTCACAGTCTGCAGAAATTCAGAAAACGAAGCTTTTTTTTTTTTTTTCTGTTTTTTCTTCTATTGTGGGCAAGTTAACTTTTCAAGGACACCTGGGAGGCAGAGAGCTTTTTTTTTTTCCTTTTCTTTTATCCCCCTGCCAACTGTTACCATGGAGCCCAGTTTGTAACTTTTTATCTTAGAAATGTAGCCATCTCTGTGAAGCCCCAGCTCAAGGCCAGAGGCCTTGTTCACATATTCTGTGAAAAACTATTAAGGGGGTGTCTAGCTTAGGAGTGCTGATTTTTCCAGCCAGTAGGCAAGTAGAACAGGGCAACAGAATAAGAGGAAGTTAATCTACACTGAACTCATTTATAGAGACTCTTTTGCTGAAAGTCCTAAAGTCAGCCATGGTGAAGACTTCTGGAGAAGTTCAGTGAAGATTTTTCTGAAGGCCTGGTACAGAGGGGGAAGATGGGGAAGGCGGGAGGTTAGAGCAGCTCCGTGGATCTCAGAATAAGGAAGGAGAGATGTAAAAGAATAATGGGAAAGGATTTTGGGATTTTCCTAGCAACATAAATTAAGCAGTAGAAACGGTAGAGCAGAAAGGAAGACGGGAGTGAGTATCCCAAAAAGCCTGTGAGGGACTTTAAAATTTAGTAACCTGTTTTCAGTGATGACAAAGCAACTTTAAAGGCCATTTTCATTACATCTTCGATAGGGGTCTGAGGGCTCTCCTAAGCTGGTTTGAGCTTTGGGTTAGGTGGTAAGAGGACCTGGTGGGACCCGGTGTGGGCACTGACAGGAAAAGAGAGAAGTGAGTGGGTGGATGGGTACCTCAGTACCTGCTACCTCAGCAAGGGGGCAATGCTCTGAGAACCGGCAGAGGTTTCGGTTTTTGATCTAGTAATTGGAGAAGAGAAATCAGGTTTGCTGAGGTGGGACTTACAGCAGAGAGTCTGGAGTAGAAGGCTGAGTTTGAGGAACTATTGGAGAAGCATAGTTCAGGATGTGAGTGAAAGAGGAAAAAGGCCTTCACATAGGGGAATTTCCTTTCACCCTTTTGAGCACTTGCAGAAGTTAAAAAGGTTACACAGAATTTGAAGATCTAGAGACTCCTCTGTTGGCCATCAGTTTGGGTTGTCTAAGTGGTAATATGGCCAATGCTGTGTACTGAATTTGATGAGGATTTTGGGTTCCACCAGGCAGCCCCTGTATGCTCAAATCCCCATGACTTACAGAAGAAGTAGGCTTTTCCCCCACACAGCCGTGGCGGTTTGTGGCTTTGATAGTCTGCCGGGCAAACATACTAATATAGGCTAGCCAACCTGCATCTGGCTTGCCTTTCCCTACAACCATAATGTTTGTTTCCATTATCTATGGTACGGAAAGGATTTAATGGAATTTTAATGGGATCCTCTTCATCAGGGATGTTCTAATAGCAAAGACCTATAGCCAGCTGGCAAATGTCTGGGTGGAGAGATGGCCTCCAGGTCCCTAAGTGGGCTGTATGCAAGAGAGACCATACTTCTTATCTAGTAGGATTTGTGATCAGCCATCGCTGCAGTAGGGGCTGATGAGCGTTAGGACTACGGGTGGCCAAGGAGAGAGTCTATAGCCTTACCCACGTGGCGAATATGCAAGTTGAAAGGGTTAACAGTCTTTTCCAGTTTCCAGCCAGAGTCTGGACATGGCACAGGCTTGAGATGAGACGCATGGATGCAGGAAGTGATTCCCTCTACTTTTACTGCTGTAGGTGCTATAAGTAGCACCTGGAATGGTCCTTTCCAGCGGGGTTCCAGGGATGACACCTGATGTCATCTTATGTAGAGGAAGTCTCTTTCTTGATATCAGTGTGGATTCCCCTAGTCCCCAGGTTGGAAGGCAGTAGCCAGCTGTTTCCACAGGTATATCTGAGTTCTTACAAGAGATTTAAGTCTGTCAAGCAAGAGTGTGTGGAAGGGATCCTTAGGTCTTAGAGTCGGGGTTAGGTCTCTTAGTGGAGGAGGGGCCTCATAGAGAATTTCATAGGGGGTGAGGTAACACAAAGAAACAAAGGGAGTATTTCTTGATGAAATAGTGCATAAGGCAGGAGCATAGTCTAATCTTTTATGCCGGTCTCTAAGCTTAATTTCGTTAAGGTCTCTTTAATGGTTTTATTTTTTTTTTTTAACGTGTCCTGATCTCTGGGGTCTATAAACACAATGTAACTTCCAATTAATCCCCAGGGTCCTGGCTAACCCCTGATTTACCTGGCCCATGAAGGGTCTTCAATTATCAGACCATGTTACATTAGGCAGGCCTTGTCTTTGATAAATATCTTTCAGGATCTTCTTGACCACAATTTGGGCCGGTTTTCTTTTATTGTTTTTTTTTTTGGTGGGAATGGCTTCAATCCTTCCTGAAAATGTATCTACAAAGACTGGGAGATATTTAAGCCCATACCTTGCTGGCTTAATTTCAGTAACGTTCACTTCCCAGAATTGTCCTGGTCTGGTACCTCATAGGTGCTTTCCTGTAGGAAGCTTGGAAGTGTAAGCATTAACCAATTGACAGAACTGACAGGCTTTTGTTACCCATTCAATTATTTCCTTTCACTGTGAGTGAGTTAGTCTAAAACTCTGTTCTTGATCCTACAGTAATGCCTGCAGTTTTTTTGAACCAAGTTGATTGAGTTCATGTACATTTTTAACGTAGTGTAGGGCTTTCTGAAATTGCAGGCTGGGCTCACTGAAGTTGAGGAGTTCATTGTCAGTGTTCTTAGATGTTATCAAAAGCTTGCTGGTGCTCAAGGGTCCATTGGAATTGGGCATTCTCATTTAACAGCGGGTATAAAGGAGCAGCTAAGAACACAAACCCAGGTCCATAACCTGCTAAAGCCAGCAGTCCCAAGAAACTCTCTATGTTGTCTCCTGTTAAATGGGGGTGGTATCTGCACAACGGTTTGTTTCCTGGGCTCAGTGAGCCATCATTTACCGTGCCTAAGAGAATACCCCAGGAAGATTACTTCTTGCTGGCAAATTTGGGCCTTTTTGTCTGAAGCTCTCTACCCGAGTTGAGCAAGCTCAGATAATAGTGCTTGGGTCTCAGACTCACAGTTTTCTTTGGTGTTGGCTGCCAGTAGCTGGACATCCACATATTGAAGCAGAATGACTTCGGGGTGCGTAGTTCTGAAGTTGTAGAGATGTCTGTGAAGGGCTTCATCAAAGAGAGTGAGGGAGTTTTTGAACCCCTGTGGGAGTCTAGTCCAAGTTAGTTGAAAAGACGTTCCGGTTTCTGGGTCTACCTACTCGAAAGCAAACAGCAACTGACTATCTTTATGCAGAGGCAAGCAAAAGAAAGCATCTTTTAAGTACAGAACAGTATACAATTTTCACTCGGCCACAGCAAAGAGGTTATTGGGGGTCCAGCATGCTGGATCTCAGAGCTCACTTAAATAGAGCAGAGAGCCCTGAGAACAGCTTTAACAGAGCTTACATACTTTTCTTGGAGAGGGCAGAAAGGGAAATTTATTGATTGGTCAGGGCGAGTGTGCGGTTTGCGTGCACCCGGGTGAGGGAGTATATTCTGCAGTTTGGCAGTTGGGGACAGCACATTCTGGGAACAAAATAGCAAACAGTTCTCAAGATTTCAACAGTGGTTTGTTAAGCATACAGAAAAACAGGAAGTGACAAGTGCCTATTTAATTAACCTTTCACCTAAGCAAAATGGAAAGTGAGCATGGATTACTAAAAACAACCATGTCCAGGTTGCCTAATGCTCTCAAATGTTAATAATATTGGAGGCAACATATATCTTTCTTCTTAAGATTATATATTCAACCTCAACCATGTTGAAAATGTCTAACCCTCTTACATTATACTTTGCCTGATTTCCTAATGTCTCTATTGATATCTGCTTTCCTACTTATTTTCCCCAGTTCATCATTGTGACTGACCCTTCGCGTGTGCTGACACTGACATTCACTCACTACCCAAAAATCTATTGCTAAAGAACTTTTGTCCAAATGCCATAATCACTCTTTTTTCTAAACCTACAGGCTATCTTCCTAATCCTACCGACTATGCCTTTTTGACTGGATGTTCTCTTCGACATTCAATCATCCAAGGTAGAAGGTCCTATCCCATTTTATATCGATTTATCTGAGACATCTGTGCAGAATGTAATTCAAAGCTAAGTATACCAATCATGGGCCCAATACACTTCTAAGCTTCAAATCTTACCTAGATTTATATTTTCATACTTATATTTCACCTATATATTCTTGTAAATATTGCAGATTCCCAATACTATTAGTCATCACGCAGAATGATTCCTAACCCAAATTGAACCTGTTATTAACCCTAACCATACACTGTTCCCTCAATCTAACTTTACAGAAGAGCAGGCACAGAGTTGGTCTTTCAATACAGGAATGTAGGAGATCTTCCACATGCTGAGAAACTCAAAGATCCATGTAGAAATGAACTCTGGAGAAGTTGTAGGCAGCTATGAAGGACCTGAGAGAGCAAAAGTCATCTTCAATGGCAAACAACCTTGTCAGGATGAAGGGTTTTGTCTGTATCAGTCTCTCTGTTCTTAATATAGAGAAGATGGACCAAACCAGGCCTGTTTCGAGAGCTGTTCCCTGGTGCCTATGGTTGATATACCATTCTAACTTGTGAAAGTGTCACAGTAAGTAGGGGCAGCCTCCATCTCATGGGACACTTGGAAGCAACTCTTAGGACCAAGTGGTTGCCAAGGCAGTTAGCTCATTCAGTTCCTAAAGGAAGTGACCTACATCTCTTCCTTGGTGATGGAACTCTCTGAACTTGGGATCCAGGAAGCCAGGCACTCAGAACCAGTTGCAGTACTAGTCCCAGTGGACTCACTTGTTTGGATTTACCAAGGAAAGAGTCAGTCTTTCTTGGTACCTGCTGATGTGAGGATGGAAAAAGCCAGAAGAGCTCTGAAGAGGGGCCTTTACTGAGAAAGCAGGTAGTGGCTAACCGCTGGCTCCAGACAACTTCACAGTGTTGGCCAAGGAGACCATACCCGAGACAGGACAGGCCATTTCAGGAAAACATAGTAGGGAACACCAGTCATAGGACACTCTGGATAGTCACAGACATACTAGGGGGAAGGTGGTGCCTTTGTGGGTGTGGGTGTGAGTTTGTGGTTTTGTCTCATGTTCTGAGAATAGGTAAGAAAGGCGGTTTGTTTGGTTTGGAGTGGACAAATTCTAGTATGACTTATGACAAGGTGAGTGTTTCTATATCTGTGTATCCCACTGTGTCCTTCGTTGTAGACATTAGAAAAGAGAATGCATCACGGATGTGTCCTGTCTAGTAGAAAGCTTCCCAGCATTCATCCTACCCTATTTATGAATGGACTGTCACTTGCCTTAGGGATGGGCAACACCTACTTCCTTCCTAAGTCCCTGTTTTCATCAGGAATTCTGGCCACTCTCCAAAATAGGCTCATGGTTTTGTGTGCAAGATATGTACCACCTCCAAGCTCTGGGACATGGCCATGCACTGGATAGCTGAAGGGAATGGGGAGCATCTCAGAAATCTCAGATATCAGTGTGACCAGGAAAATATCAGTGGAGAAACACTGCTTTGGGCCTTTTGCTTACCTATTGTTCTGTTGCCCTGAATCTCAGGAAGGTTTTTGCCTCAAGCCACCACTTTGTGAAGCGTGAAGAAAACAGTTTTTAAATGGAATTGAATAGGCATCACCTATGGCTCTTTGCTTAATGGCATTGGAAAGGGACTTGTCTAAATCAGGTTTTTGGCCCTGTGTTAGGCCGTGGATTAGATTCTCAGCACCTGATGGATCCAAAGAATGATCCCATGTGTACATCCAAAACCAAAATAGCAAAAAGTTCAGTCATTGTGGATGAAGTCTCTTGCCTTCCTCTGTTAGGTTACTGATCTCCATCAAGTGAGAATAGGGATCCTTTCTTTCAAATGAGCTCTTCAAAGACCTGCAGAGGCTAGCCCATAGGTGCTTGGGTTTTCTCATGACTCCATATCACATTAAGAATCTATACCTGACAGTCATTAGGCCTCAAATTGGAGAAGCAGAGCAGTATTAAAGGCAAGCCTATTTGACCACTCCTGGTTCACAGAAAGGGTGTCCAGCCCACCATGACTTTAGCCAAATGAGGGGAAAGGGACCTTATTTTGGACACTGTCCTTGGCTGCACCCCTCATGGAAAACTCCAGCCATAGGTAATGATGAGTGTCTATGTGGAAGAATATGAGGGCGATGAAGGAGTGTTTTGGTTTTAATTGTGGTCATTTGCGTGGCAGTTGAATGAGATGACTGTGTCCATCTGGGCTTGAACTCTGGAGTGATTCTCCTTAGAAAATGAGTTCTGGTACTGAACTCAGAGAAGTATTGTCATGAATTTTGTTGGGATTTTAGCAGGCCACGCATGAGAGTCACCCTTGGAAACTGAGATCTAGGCCCAGGGTGGCTTTCCACAGAGCACTGGGTATCTCATCCAGGATATCACATGATTTATTCTGAAATAATTGGCAGCCATAGTTTAAAGTCAAAACACACACGGACCTTACATTGTAGAACTCAATGTACCTGGCTTCATGTGACCTTTGGCCACTCTTTGGGAAGCCTTGCCTGTGAGAGTCCTCCAGAGCTTTCATTGAAATTAGCTTCCTCAACACTTAATGGTCCCTGAATGATTTGAACCCACAGTGCCTCCAACTTCATCCTTGAAAGACGGGGAAGATATATACCATGAAATGTTTTAAATTCCCATGACCAGGTGGCACTTGAGAACCTTTGGATGTCCTGCTGCTGATCTTGAGTGTTCCAGCAAAAGCGTTGATTGACTGTGTTTCATTTAAATTGTGTAGAACAGAGATGCCAGTAAGTTGGAGCCTGCTGAGTAGTGGGCCTATTGCAGTGGTGTGCAAGTGTGTGATAAAGCATTTGTGGTGGGGCCATGTGAATGTGCTATTGGCTTTTAAATGGCTTGGGACTGACATGGTGCAGCCAGCAGACCCTTATATGTAAAGGCATCTTGTTATTTGGAGAGATTTCACGGCAATTTTCAGAATCAGGTTGCTATGGACAAGGGGGCAAGCTATGTTGGATAGAAGCCTGGTTGGTGCTTTCTCCTGCAGATCCTGACCCACCACACATGACAGAACTCCCTCCAGCACTGTCTCCCAGTTGAACTTGTTGTATTTCATGAAGCGAATACGAAAGTCCCAGTGCAGCACCAATAAAAACCACGAAAAGTGGAGGAATTCCAAATAGCTTCACAGTCCACATGGGAAGAAACTTAGCCTCCAGTGGCACCAGTTTACCTACAAAGAGAGAATTCAGCAATGCTGCCTCAAGTTCAATGTAAAATAAGAAACCATGTCCTCCAGGTCACATAGATGCAGACCCAGCTTTGATGGTCTAACTAGAAAGAAAGCTAATGCTCCTGAGAATAGCATATATTTCAAGTGCCCAACCTTGGAGGCAGTTTCTCAAAAAGTCTATAGGCCAACAGAGCTCCATGTTTGTGGAGTGTTTACCCACACAGGTAATGTCAAGTCATTGTTCTGGATGAGAGTGGGAATAATTTTGTGTAGCACATATTGCATACACATTGGATTCCTTATCTAATTTTCCATTCGAAATACTGAAACCCTGACACTAACACATACCCTACTAGACTCTGAGGGAGAAAAATAACCCAAACAGAATAGGAATACAAGCAGATCAGAGGAGGCATGGTGTATATTTGGACTTTCCTTTTGCATTTCATAGGGTAGGAGTTATATATCTAGTCAATTTTTTGTTGGAATAGGTCTCTATGTGTTTTTAAGTTAAGAAATATGTGAATTCTTGTCTCCGTTTCTCTGTAGCTTATTCAGCACATGTATATTTATATGCACATATAGAATCCTTCCTGGTATGAAACATGCATACTTGTGAGGTGGCTGACTTGGCAGATACAAATTGTGAGAATAGATCACTGCTCCTAAACAGTGTTGGAACTGAAAATTCAACCTATGGGTTAGCTTCCTAGTTGAATAACACTATACGTAAATCCATGATCAGTAAAAAGAATATTTTTGGATCTGTGGATAATATATATTTTGTGGTGAATTTCGATTGGCATATATATTGCTCTTTTTAATATCTCTGTGTGTGTGTTTGTGTGTGTGTGTGTATATATATATATATGTATATACACACACACACACAAAAAGTATATATATATATATATATATATATATATATATATATATATATATATATTCTCCAGATTTTTCAAAATATGAAATATATGTGTCTTATACCCACTCCGTAAATTCATTCATATTCATGTATATGGATTTATAATGAACTTTTCACAAGATTATTCTCAGAAATATTCATCCACCTGAAATACATATTTGTTTCCAGTACTGAAAACTAACTTCAGTTAATGTTGCATACAAATACTAATATTTATACAGTAACTGACCCAGTTTAACCTCAATGCAAGTAGATTCCTATGGGACATGTTGTGTATTTTAATGTTCATTTTTATTCAACACTGGTACATTACTATTTCTTCAATTTATGCACATCATAGGCTATATATTTCATCCACCAGTTAGCAAACTTATAGGCATTTGTTTCACTTTCAATCACTTCCTGCTTCAGAGCACATGGATTCCTCCGTGTTTCTTGAATGGTCTTTTCATGAGACTTCTTTCCAAACACATTATTTTAAATTTCCATAATCAGTTTTGAAGCAAAACTCACAGACTCTTCATGATAAACCATAAACCTAATATTACCTTTAGATGTATCAGTGGTTGAAATGAATGTATGTGTATCAATATAAGATTTCCATTATATTTTCAGATATAAATTGAATGCATTATTTAAATTTGGAACTCATTATATTATTTATTCACAGTATGGTCTATTCTTGCATTATCTCTATATTCATAGTCACAGGGTACACCTATTTGTACACCCAATACTAATTTGTACATCTTCAAAATATTGCTCCCAGAAATGGTGGAAGATATACTCAAGTCACCTTATCTACATGTACATTTTATCACAGTAATATTCTGGACACGAAAAGCAAAGGTCACACTTATTATTTTACCAATGTAAAGGTCAGGCGAGTGTCAGAGGAAGAGACCACAAGAGACTGTCTCATGCAACAGCCATATGTTGATCATTTTATGAAAACATAAACAATGTTTAAGTATATAGAATTATACTGTTGTAAGGACGGACAAGGCAAGGCACCTAAGATAGCACAGAAGACAGGGAAACAGTCCTATTTGGTTGTAACCAGATTTAGAGGGCATTGCTTCTGTTGTAATCTTTTAATCCCCTGAACCCCAAGTTTAGGTAGTTTCAGAATTTTTGTACCCAACATGTAACGTAAGGGGCTCAGAAATTCACAGTCTGCAGAAGTTCACAAAAAGCAGTTTTTGTTTCTGTTTTTTTTCCTCTGCTCTGGGAAAGTTAACTTTTAAAGGACACCTGGTAGGGGGAGAGCTTTTTTCTTCTTTTTTTTTCTTCCGGCCAGCTGTTACCATGGAGCCCAGTTGGTAACTTGTTTATCTTAGAAATGTAGTCATCTCTGGAAGCCCCAGCTCAACGCCAGAGGCCTTGTTCACATATTTTGTGAAAAAATAGTAAGGGGGTGTCTAGCTTAGGAGTGCTGATTTTTCCAGCCAGTGGCAAAGTAGAACAAAGCAACACAAAAAGAGGAAGTTTATCTACACTGAACTCTTGTATAGGGCCTCTGTTGCTGAAAGTCCTAAAGTCAGCCATGATCAAGGCTTCTGGAGAAGGCCATTTAAGATTTTTCTGTGGGATTGGAACAGAGGGAATGACAAGGAAGGTGGGGGGTGAGAGCAGCTCCGTGGTTCTGAGAATGAGGAAAAAGAGATATAAAAGAATAATGGGAAAGGGGTTTGGGATTTTCCTGGCAATAAAACTTGAGCAGTAGAACAGGTAGAGCAGAGGGGAGGATGGGAGTGAGTATCCCAAAAAGCCTTTGAGGGACTTTAAATTCTTTGTAACCTGTTTTCAGTGATGACAAAGCAACTTTAAAGGCCATTTTAATTACATCTTGGATAGGCGTCTTAGGGCACTCCTCAGCTGGTTTGATCTTTGTGTTAGCTGGTAAGAGGACCTGGTGGGACCCGGTGCATGCACTGACAGGAGAAGAGAGGAGTGAGTGGGTGGAAGGGTACCTCAGTACCTGCTACCTCAGCAAGGAGGCAATGGTATGAGATCCAGCGGAGGTTTTTGTTTTTGATCTAGTAATTGGAGGGGAGAAATCAGGTTGCTCATGTGAGAGTGACTGCAGAGAGTCTGGAGCAGAAGGCGGGGGGTGAGGATGTATTGGAGAAGCATAGTTCAGGATGTGAGCAAAGGAGGGAAAAGGCATAAACATAGGGGAATTTCCTTGGAAGGAAATTCCCAATTGATGGATCTTTTTGAACACTTGCCGAAGTTGAAAAAGTCACACAGAATTTGAGGATCTGGAGACCCCTCTGGGGGCCATCAGTTTTGGTTGTCTAATTGGTAATATGGCCAATGCTGTGTACTGAATTTGATGAGGAGTTTGGGTTCCACCAGGCAGCCCCTGTATGCTCACATCCCCATTATTTTCAGAAGAAGTCTGCTTTTCCCCCACACAGCCATGGCTCTTTGTGGCTTTGATAGTCTGCCGGGCAAACATAGTATTCTAGGCTAGCCAACCTGCATCTGGCTCGCGTGTCCCTAGATCCATAATGTTTGTTTCCATTATCTGTGGTACAGTAGGGATTTAATGGAATTTTAGTTGGATCCTCTTCATCAGAGATATCCCAGTATGAAAGACGTATAGCCAGCTGACAAATTCTGGGTGGAGAGATGGCCAAAAGGTCCCTAAGGGGGCTGTATGCGAGATAGACCATACTTCGTGTCTAGTAAGATTTGTGATCAGCCATCGCTGATGAACGGGCTGATGAGGGTAAGGACTACTGGTGGACAAGGGGAGAGTCTATAGCCTTATCCACATGGCGAATATGCAATTTGAAAGGGTTTCCAGTCTTTTCCAGTTTTTCAGCCAGAGTCTGGACAGGGCGCAGGCTTGAGATAAGAATTAGGATCCAGGAATTGATTCCTTCTACATTTACCACTGTAGGTTTTATAAGTAGCACCTGGTATGGTCCTGTCCAGCGGGGTTACAGGGATGACACCTGATGTTGTCTTATGTAGAGGATGTCTCTTATTTGATATCGATGTGGAGTCCCCTCTTCACCAGGTTGGTAGGCAGTGGCCAGCTGTTTCAACAGGTATCGCTGAGTTCTTTCAAGAGCTTTAAGTCTGTCAAACAAGGGGTTGTGGAGGGGATCACTAGGTCTTAGAGTTGGGGTTAGGTCCCTTACTGGAGGAGGGGCTCCATAAAGAATTTCATAGGGGGTGAGGTTACACAAAGAAATAGAGGGAGTATTTCTTGCATGAAACAGTGCATAAGGCAGGAGCATAGTCCAATCTTTTATGCCGCTCTCTTAGCTTAATTTCGTTAAGGTCTCTTTAATGGTTCTATTTATTTTTTTTACCTGTCCTGAGCTATGGGGTCTATAAGCACAATGTAACTTCCAATTTATCCCCAGTGTCCTGGCTAACCCCTGACTTACCTGGGCCATGAACGCCGGGCCATTATCAGACCCTATTACCTTAGGCAGGCCGTGTCTTGGAAAAATATCTTTCAGGATCTTCTTGACCACCAATTGTGCCTTTTTTTGTGGGGAAGGCTTCAATCCATCCTGAAAATATATCTACAAAGACTAGGAGATATTTAAGTCCATACCTTGCTGGCTTAATTTCAGTAAAGTCCACTTTCCAGAATTGTACTGGTCTGGTTCCTAATAGGTGCTTTCCTGCGGAAAGCTTGGAAAGATAAGCATTAACCTATTGACAGACCGGACAGACTTTTGTTACCTGTTCAGTTATTTCCTTTTGCGTGAGTGGGTTAGTGGAAAACTCTGTTCTTGATCCTTCAGGAATGCCTGCAGTTTCTTTGAACCAAGGTGTGTGAATTAATGTACATTTTTAACGTAGTGTAGGGCTTTCTGAAATTGCAGGCTTGGCTCAGTCAAGTTGAGGAATTCAGTGCCAGTGTCGTTAGATGTTATCAAAAGCGTTCTGGTGCTCAGGGGTCCATTGGAATTGGGTATCTCCATTTAACAGCGGGTATAAAGAAGAAGTTAAGGACGCAAACACAGAAATCCATAACCTGCAAAACCCAGTAGTCCCAAGAAACTCTCTGTGTTGTCTGCTGCTAGATGGGGGTGGTATCTGCACAACCGTTTGTTTTCTGGGCTCAGTGAGCCATCGTTTACTGCCCCTAAGGGAATAGCCCAGGAAGATTACTTCTTGCTGGCAAATTTGGGCCTATTTGGCAGAAGCTCTATACCCGAGTTGAGCAAGCTCATATAATAGTGCTTGGGTCCCAGACTCACAGTTTTCTTTGGTGTTGGCTGCCAGTAGCAGGTCATCCACGTATTGAAGCTGGGTGACTTTGGGGTGTGTAGTTCTGACGTTGTTGAGATCTCTGTGGAGGGCTTCATCAAAGAGAGTGGGAGAGTTTTTGAACCCCTGTGGGAGTCTAGTCCAAGTTACTTGATCAGACGTTCCAGTTTCTGGGTCTACCCACTAGCAAGCAAACAGCAACTGACAATCTTTATGCAGAGGCAAACAAAAGATAGCATCTTTTAAGTCCAGAAGAGTATACCATTTCTGCTAAGGGTTCAGAGTGATAAGCAGATTATACGAATTAGTTACCGTGGAGTGAATGTCCTGCACTCTGTTATTAATCTCTCTTAGGTCTTGAACGGGGGATAGTCCCTGGTTCCTGGCTTTTTTTACTGGGAGCACGGGAGTCTTCCAGGCCGATTGACAGGGCCTTAGGACCCTAAGGCCAGATATTTCTGAATATGGGGCCTTATCCCATCTTTAGCTTTTCTGCTCAGAGGATATTGTTTGACATTGATTGGGGAGGCTGAGGTTTTTAACTCCACTGTTCTTGGAGGTTGTTTCACGGCTAGGCCTAACCTAGCCGTTTTTGCCCAGGTATCTGGGTAATCTGTTATCCATTTCTGGGGTAGCTTGCTTGTTTGAGCAGTCTTGGGGGGTGTGAAGAGTGGATGTTCATCTTCTACTGACATTTATAAAGCCAAGACTATAGGAGTTTTTACTGAAGGATTTAGAAATTTCATTTTGGGACCTTCGGGGTTAAAAGTTGTTTTGGCCTGGAGCTTACTGAGCAGATCTCTGCCCATCAATGGGGCCAGGCATTCTGGGATTACTAGGAAGGAGTGATGGATTTTTCCTTTCCCCATGTCCATGGTCCTCTTAGTTGTTTATGTCTGATATTTACTGCCATTAGCCCTTTGAACTAGAGACATTTTATTTGATAGTGTGCCCAGTGGGGCCTTAAGGGCTGAGTATACTGCTGCTGTATCCACTTCAAAGTTTACCTGGGTCCTCTCCACTTCAAAAGTTACCCTGAGCTCGGGGAAGGGTTCTGAGCCCCGACGTTCTTAGTCATCCTTTTGAGTCAGAATGGCTGGCTGTCGTGGCTGTCTCTTTTCTAGGGCACTCTTTGGCCCAGTGACCTTTTTCTTTACAGTAGGCACAATGATCTGAGGCCAGGGGTGGCCTCTGGCGTGCGCCCAGGTTTCCGTTCCTGTCTTCCTGTTTGTTAATTTCTGGCCTATTTATTGTTGTGACCAGGACCTTAGTCAATGCCTTAGTCTGTCTTTTGCATCTCTCATCTTTCCTTTGCTCCCTTTCTTTCTCTTTGTTTCTCTCATATAGTATACTTTCTCGGCTTCTCTGACTAAATCTCCCAAAGTCATATCTTGTGATCCCTCTAAGAGTTGTAAATTTCTTTTAATATCCAGGGCAGCTTGCCCAATGAAGGCCATCATGACAGATGCCTTTTGATCCTCTGCCTGAGGATCAATAGGAGTAAATCTCATATATGCCTCCATAATTCTCTCTAGAAACATAGAGGGATATTTATCAGGCCCTTAAATTATCTCTCTTACCTTGGCCAAATTAGGTGGTTCCCTAGTGGCCGATTGGAAACCCAATATTAGGGCCTGGCAATAAGTGGACAGATGCTCCCTACCTTCAAAGGTGTTGGGGTTTCAGTTGGGTCAATTCAAGGGGAAGCTGGCTTTGATTATGTTGGGAAGTTGTGTTGGTCACACATCTGGTCCGAGAATATATTTTTTAGCTTCCAGGAGGTTTTTCTCTCATTCCTCTGCCGTAAAGAGAGTCCCTAGGATTTGTTGGCAGTCATCCCAAGTAGGCAAGTGTGAAAACCCCAGGGAGTTCTTTGAGTTCTTTTAGCAGGGCCAGCTTCCTCCAGGGAAGGAGGGGCTGTGTGTGACGCGGGGGAGTCATCTGGAGGGCACTGGGCCGGCCTAACTTCCTCCAATGGCAGAGAAGCAGAGTCAGCAGGGGAATCACTTAGAGGTTGTTGGGGGTTGGGGACAAGGGCAGGGGATAAGAAGGAGGAGGAGAGTCCAGTAGAATCTTGAGACTCAGGGAGAACAGAGGGTGGAGGAGGAGGAGCAGAAGGTTTGAGAGATAGAATCGTGGTGGAAGGAGTAGGAGCGTAGGCAGGGACAAGGAAAGGCTTCACCCATGGAGGAGGAGATTTGCAGAGGTCCTGCCAAGTTAAGATATATGCCTGTTGATCTGGATGGCTATGTGGCCTCAGCTGAAAGACAATATCTCTGATTTTTCAAATTAGTGGGAAGTAGAAACATCCTTCTGGGGGCCATCCAACTCCAAAGGTGTGTCATTCTGAGGCACAGAGAGTCTGCCAGGTCCAGCGTTTTAATGAAAAAGAAAGATTCTGGGCCCTTAAGCAGACTTTGGTCCAGTGATCAAGGGTCAGGGAGAGAAGTGTTGAAGTGCTCTGTCCCAAAATGAGAGATACACAAACAGTGAAAGCAACGACATACTACACAGACAAGACAAGACAATAAAGACAGACAATGGACGTCCAATACTGAGACAAGGACTGAGTAGCCCTCAAAACCTGATGGGCTGGCAATACCGAATCCGAAACAAAATATCACAGAGTCGAGGAGACTATTGTTCCTTTATTTCCTGCGTCCTCTGGGGCGTCCCCCAGGGATGTGGCCTGTGGCTCTGTGACACGTCTGTCAGCCACCGTCAGAGAGAGCTCATGCTCAACACCGATAGCGATTTTGCAAAACCCTAACCTGAAACCTGAAACCAGAAAGAGTCACCTTACTTACCCTGAAAGGAGCCCCTTGGGGGTCTTTCGTCCGCCACTGCTGGATCTCGCTGGTGCCTCCAGATGTAAAGATCGGGTGAGCGACAGAGGAAGAGACCACCAAGAGAATGTCTCATGCAACAGTAAAGGGTTTATTGGGAGACCAGCTTTCTGGGGCTCAGAGGTCACTTGAATAGAGCAGAGAGCAATGAAAACAGCTTAAGCAGAGCTTATATACTTTCCTTGGAGAGGGCAGGGAGGGAAGTTTATTGATGGGTCAGGGCAAGGGGGAGGTTTGTGTGCAAACGGGTGAGGGTGTGTATTCTGCAGTTTGGCAGTTGGGGACAGCACATTCTGGAAACAAGATTAGCAAACAGTCCTCAAGTTTCCAACAGTGTTTTGTTAAGCATACAGAAAAACAGGAAGTGACAAGTACCTATTTTATTAACCTTTCACCAATGCCTAAATGGAATGTGAGCATGGTTTACTAAAAACATCCATGTCCACGTTGCCTAATGCTCTCAAATCAATCTTATTTGTGACTACATATTTGTTTCTTCCTAAGATTATATATTGAACCTCAACCCTGTTGAAAATGACTAATCCTATCACTCACTTTGTATTTTGCCTGATTTCCTAATGTCTCTATTGATATCTGCTTTCCTACATATTTTCACGAGTTCATCATTGTGACTGACTCTTCACATGTGCTGACATTTACATTCACTCTCTATCCGAAATCCTATTGCTAAAGAACTTTTGGTCGAAATCCTATACTCACTCTTTTTTTCTAAATCTACTGACTATCTTCCTAATCCTACCAACTATACCTTTCTGACTGGATGATCTCTTCTACAATCAATCATCCAAGGTACAAGATCTTAAGCCATTGTATATTGATTTATCTGAGACATCTATGCAGAATATAATTCAAACCTAAGTATTCCAATCAACAGCCCAATGCCCTTCTTGGATTCAAATCTTATCTAGATTTCTGTGTTCATACATATATTTCACCAATATATTCTTGTAAGTATCGCAAGTTCCCAATACCATTGTTTGTTCCTCAGTATGATTCCTAACCCAAATCGAACCTGTTATTACCCTAAACATACACTGTTCCCTCAAACTAAGTTTACAGATGAGCCGGGACAGAGTTTGTCTTACAATAGTAATGTAGGGGGTCTTCCACCTGCTGAGAACATCAAAGTTCCGGGCAGAAATGATACCCTGGAGAAGTTGCAGGCAGCTATGAAGGACCTAAGAGATCAAAAGTCATATTCCATGGCAAGCAACCTGGTCAGTATGAAGGGATGTGTCTGAATCAGCCTCTCCTTTCCTATTGTAGAGAAGACTGATCAAACCATACCTGCGTGGAAAGCTGTTCCCAGGTGCCTATGCTTGATATACCATTCTAACTTGTGAAAGTGTCACAGGAAGTAGGAGCAGCCTCCATCTCATGGGACCCTTGGAAGCAACTGTAAGTACAAAGTGGTGGCCAAGGCAGTGACTTCATTCAGTTCCTGAAGGAAGTGACCTCACCTCACTTCTTTGGTGATGGAAATCTCTGGACTTGTGATCCAGGAAGCCAGGCACCCAGAGCCAGTCCCAGTCCCAGTTCCAGTGGTCTCACTTTTTTGGATTTACCAAGGACAGAGTCAGTCTTCCTTGGTACCTACTGATATGAGGATTGTCAAATGCCAGAAGAGCTCTGAAGAGGGACCTTTCCTGAGAAAGCACGTATTGGTTCACCACTGGCTCCTGAAAACTTCACAAAGTTGCCCAAGGAGACCAGATCTGAGACAGGACAGGCCATTTCAGGGGAACATAGTATGGCCCACCAGTTAGAGGACACTCTGGATAGTCACAGACGTACTTGTGTTAAAGAGGTGCCTTTTTGCGTGTGGGTGTGAGTTTGTGGTTTTCTCTCAATTTCTGAGAATAGGTAGGAAAGGCTCTTTGTTTGGATTGGAGTGGACTGTTTCTAATAAGTCGTTTGACAGGGCTAGTGTTTCTATGTCTGTGTATCCCACTGTGTCTGTGGTTGTAGACATTAGACAAGAGAATGCATCAATGCATGTGTCCTGTCTAGTAGAAAACTCTCCAGTATTTATTCTGCCTAATTGATGAATGGACTGTGGTGTGCCTTATGGATGGGCAACACCTACTATCTTCCTAAGTTAATGTTTTCTTCCTGAATTCTGGACACTCTCTAGTATAGGCTCATGGTTTTGTGGCCAAGATATGTACCATCTCCAAGATATGTGACATGTCCATATACTTGAGAGCTGTAGAGAATGGGAACATCTTAGAAAACTCAGATATCAGTGTGACCAGTAAGCTCTCAGTGGAGAAACCCTGCTTTGGTTCATTTGCTTACCTATGGTTCTGTTGCCCTGAATTTCAGGAAGGTCTTTGCCTCAGGCCAACCCTTTGTGAAGCCTGAATAAAACAGTTTTCAAATGAAAATAAATGGGCATAACCTGTGGCTCTTTGCTTAATTGCTTTGGAAAGGGATGTGTCTGAATCAGCCTCTTGGCCCTGTATGAGGTTGTGGCTTAGATTCTCAGCACATGATGAATCTAAAGATAGATTCCATGTGTGCAATCAAAAGCAAAATGGCCAAAAATCTGTCATTGTTGATTAGTCTCTTGCCTTCCTCTGTTAGGTCCCTGACCTCTATCAAGTGAGAATAGGGATCATTTGGGTCAAATGAGTTCTTTGAAGCCCTGAAGAGATGCTTGTGTTTTCTTATGACTCCAAATCACATAAAAAATCTATCGCTGAGAATCAGTAGGCCTCAAATTGGAGAAGCAGAGCAGTATTAACGGCAGGTCTATTGGATCACTCCAGGTTCACAGGAAGGGTGTCCATGCCACCTTGACTTTAGGCAAATGAGGGGTAAGGGAGATTTTTTTGGACACTCTTTTGGGATGTGTCAAGCTTTGAAACCTCCAGCCACAGGTTATGATGAGTGTCTATATTTAATAAGATGAGGGCCATGTGGGAGTATTTTGGTTTAAATTGTGGTCATTTGTGTGGCAATTGGAAGAGATGACTGGATCCACCTGGGCTTGAACTCTGGTGTCATTCCCCTGAAAGACTGAGTTCTGCATCAGACATCAAAGAAGTATTGCCATGAATTGTGTTGGGATTTTCGGAGGCCACACATGAGATTCGCCCTTGGAATCTGGGAACTAGGCCCAGGGTGGCTTTCCACAGAGCACTGGGAATCTCAGTCAAGATATCACATAATTTTATTCTGAAAGACTTTGAAGCCATATTTACTAGTCAAAACACACATGGACCTCAATTGTAGACCTCAGTGGGCCTGGATTCTTGTGACCTTTTGGCCACTCTTTGGGAGGACTTGCCTGTGAGAGTTCTCCAAAACTTTCATTGAAATCAGCTTCCTCACCATTGAATGATTCCTGAATGAATTGAAACCCACAGTGCCTCCAACTTCATCCTTGAAAATTGACTAGATAAATACCATAAAATTTTTGAAATTCCAATGACCAGATGGCACTGGAGAACCTTTGGATGTCCTGTTGCTGATCATGACTGTTCCAGACAGTGCATTGATTGACTGGATTTCATGAAAATTGTGGAGAACAGAGATGCCATTAAGTTGGTGCCTTCTTAGTAGTGGGACTAGAGCAGTGGTGAGCAAGTGTGTAATAAAACATCTGTTGTGGGGTCATGTGGATCTGCTATTGGCTTCCAAATCGCTGTGACTGACATGGTGCAGCTAGCAGACCCTTATATGTACAGACATCTTGTTATATGGAGAGGTTTCAGGGAAATGTTCAGAATCAGGTTGCTTTGGTCAAGGGGGCAACCTATGTGGTATACAAGCCCTGTTGGTGCATTATCCTGCAGACCCTGACCCACCACATTTGACAGAACTTCCTCCAGCATGGTGTCCCAGTTGAACGCATTGTATTTTCTGAAGCAAGTACCAAACTCCGAGTGCAGCAGCAAGAAACACTGTGAAAAGTGGAGGATGATGAAATGGCTTCACAGTCCACGTGGGGAGACACTTAGCCCCCAGTGGCCACAGATTACATACAAAGAGGGAATTCAGCACTGCTGCCTCATTTTCATTGTAAAATAAGAATCCATGTCCTCCAGGTCACATAGATGCAGACCCACCTTTGATGCTCTCACTACAAAGAGAATTCAGCACTGCTGCTTCATGTTCATTGGGAAATTATAACCATGTCCTCCAAATCACAGAGATGAAGACCCATCTTTGATGGTCTCACTAGAAAGGAACCTAAAGCTCCTGACAACTACATGTATTTCAAGTCCCCAACCTAAAGGCAGTTTCTCCAGACGTCTTTAGGCAGGCAAATCTCCATGTTTGTGGAGTTTTTACACTGTCCCTTATTTTTGGAAACTGTTCTATCATCTCCAAGGTTGTGAACTCCTGAGCATTTTCTATTTCAGATATGTATTTAAAGATTTTCTAACTCTTCTCCTCTAATTGTGTCTTACTTGGGGCGAAGGTAATGTCAAGGTATTGTTCTGGATGAGAGTAGAAAAATTTTTTGTGAAGCACATATTTGATAAACATTGGATTCTTCTTCTTATTTTCCATTCGAAATACTGAATCCCTGACACTAACTCATACCCTACTATAATATGACTACTAATCCTAATATGATGGAGAAAAATACCCAAGCAGAATGAATATGCAAGCATTTCAGAGAAGGCATGGTGTATAGTAGGACTTCCCTCTTGCACGATAAAGGGTAGGTTTTATAAATCTAGTCAATTTTTAATTGAAATAGTCCTCCATGTGTTTTTAAAGTTAACAAATATGTGAATTCCTGTCTCCCATTCTCTGTAGCCTACTCAGCACATGTATTTTTATATGCACATATAGAATTCTACCTGGTATCACACGTACATTTTTATGAGTTGGCTGACTTGGCAGAAACAAATTGTGAGAAGAGATCTCTCCTCCTAAACACTGTTGGAACTGAAAATTCAAACAATGGGTGAGCTTCCTAGTAGAACAATGTTATACATAAATCCATGTTTAGTAAAATAAATAATTTTGCATCTGTGGATGATTTATATTACATGATGAATTACGATTGGCATATAGATATTGATACTTTTTAATGTATTTTTTGTGGTTTTTTAATATATATAAATATATATATATAAATATATATATAAATATATATATACATATATATATATATATATATATATATATATATATATATATATTCACACTCTTCACATTTTATAAAATATGAAATATATGTGTCTTATATAACTCCGTAAATTCATTTATGTTCATGTATGTGGATTTATAATCAACTTTTCACAAGATTATTCTCAGAAATACTCATCCACCTGAAATACATATTTGTTTCCCAGTTCTGAAAAGTAACTTCAATAAATGGTGCTTACAAATCCTAATATTTCTAGAGTAAATGACCCAGTTTAACATCAATGCAAGTAGATTCCTATAGGACATGATTTCTATTTTGACGTTCATTATAATTCAACACTGGTACATTACTATTTCTTCAGTTTTTGCACATCATAAGATATATATTTCATCCACAAGTTCAAAAATTTATAGGAATTTGTTTCACTTTCAGTCACTTCCTGCTTCATAACACATGTATTCCTCCATGTTACTTGACTGGTCTTTTCATGAGACTTCTTTCCAAACACATCATTTTCGATTTCCATAATCAATTTCGAAGCTAAACTCACACACTCTTCAAGATAAACCATAACATTAATATTACCATTAGATGTATAGCTGGTTGGAATAAATGTATGTATATCAATAAAAGATTTTCTGTATATTTTCACATTTCCATTCAATGCATTATTTAATGTTGGAACCAGTTATGTTATTTATTCACAGTATGGTCTATTAATGCATTATCTCTATATTCAAAGACACAGTGTACACCTCTTTGTCCCCCCAATACTAATTTATACCTCTTCAAAATATTGCTCCCAGAAATGGTGGAAGAATTACTCATATCACCTTATCTATATATATATTTATATATATTTTTTATCACAGTAATATTCTGGACACAAAAAGCAAAGGTCACAGTCATGATTGTATCAAACCCTAAATGGAAAGTGAGCATGGATTACTAAAACAACAATGTCCAGGTTGCCAAATGCTCTCAGATGTAAATCCTATTGGTGACTACATATTTGTTTCTTCCTAAGATTATATATTATAGTTCGAGCCTGTTGAAAATGTCTAATCCTATCACTCACTTTATACTTTGCCTGATTTCCTAATATCTCAATTGATATCTGTTTTCCTACATATTTTCCCCAGTTCATCATTGTGTCTGACACTTCACATTTGGTGACATATACATTCACTGTCTACCCTAGACCCTATTGCTAAAGAAATTTTGGTCCAAATCCTATACTCACTCTTATTTCTAAACCTACTGACTATCTTCCTAATCCTACTGACTATTGCATTTTGACTCGATGTTCAATTTGACAATCAATCGTCCAAGGTATAAGGTCCTAAGCCATTGTATTTCAATTTATCTGAGACATATATACAGAAAATTATTAAAACCTAAGTATCCCACTCAAGGGCCCAATGCCCTTCTCGTTTCAAATCTTACCTAGGTTTCTGTTTTTATACTTATATTTCAGCTATATATTCTTGTAAATATCACAGGTTCCCAATACCATTATTCATCCGGCAGAGAGATTCTTAACCCAAATAAAACATGTTATTAACCCTAAACATACACTGTTCCCTCAATCTAACTTTACAAAAGAGGAGCGACAGAGTTGGTCTTACAATACTGGAATGTAGGGGATCTTCCAACTGCTGAGAACATCAAAGGTCCATGCAGAAATGACCCCTGGATAAGATATAGGCAGCTATGAAGGACATGAGAAAGCAAAAGTTAAATTCTATGGCAAACAACCTGGTCATGATGAAGGGATGTGTCTGAATCAACCTCTAAATATAGAGAAGATGGACCAAACAAGGCCTGTGTGAAGAGCTGTTCACAGGTGCCTATGGTTGATATATCATTCTAACTTGTGAAAGTGTCACAGAAAGTAGGGGCAGCCTGCATCTCATGGGACCCTTAGAAGTAACTGTTAGGACAAAGAGGTTGCCAAGGCAGTGACCTCATTCAGTTTCGGAAGGAAGTGACCTCACCTCACCTCCTTGTCGATGGAACTCTCTGAACTTGTGATCTAGGAAGAGACACACCCAGAGGCACTCGCAGTCCCAGTTCCAGTGGTCTCTCTTGTTTCAATTTACCAAGGACAGAGTCAGTCTTTCTTAGTTCCTACTGATGTGAGGATGGCCAAATGCCAGGAAAGCTCTGAAGAGGGGACTTTCCTGAGAAAGCAGGTAGTGGCTCACCCATGGCTCCTGACTACTTCACAGAGTTGGCCAAGGAGACCAGATTTGAGACAGGAGAGGCCATTTTGGGGGAATATAATATGGCCCATCAGTCTGAGGACACTCCGGATAGTCACAGACCTACTTGGGCAAAAGACGTGCCTTTGTGGGTGTGGATGTGTGTTTCTGGTTTTGTCTCATGTCCTGAGAATAGGTAGGAAAGGCTGTTTGTTTGGATTGGCGTTGACTGTTTCTAGTAAGTCGTTTGACAAGTCAAGTGCTTCTATATCTGTGCATCCCACTCTGTCCGTGATTGTAGACATTAGTAAAAAGAATGCATCAATGGATGTGTCCTGTCTAGTAGAAAGCTTCCAGGCATTCATCCTGCCAAATTTATGAATGGACTGTGGCTTGCCTTATCGAAGGGTAACACCTGCTA